>NC_022012.1:62690636-62693344 GCF_000317375.1 Microtus ochrogaster
CTGGTCTCGAACTCACAGAGATCCGCCTGCCTCTGCCTCCCGAGTGCTGGGATTAAAGGCGTGCGCCACCATCGCCCGGCTTGTTTATTGGTTTTTCTTAGATTTCTTTAAGGGATTTATTCCTTTCCTCGAATTGATTTTTTTTTTTGTGGTTTCCTGGCTTTCTTTAAGGAATGTATTTATTTGTTTACTCATTGTTTGTTTGTGTTTTCCAGTATTTGTTTTAGGGAGTTTTCCATTTCCACTTTTTAAGGGCCTCTATCATCTTCATACAGTTGGTTTAAAGGTGTATTTCTTGTGATTTAGCTATGTTAGAATATATTCAGGGCCTGATGGGGTAGGATAGCTGGACTCTACTTGATACATATTTAGCCTGTTATTGATTGTTTTTACACTGGTGTCTCAGCATCTAGGTTTGGGTTGATAATAATTCTAGGTGCTGATTTCTTGGTTTGTCGTTGTTGGATGATTATTTTGGTCCTTGGTTTCTGTTTCCTCTCTGGATTTTCAGAGAGTGTGCTGGCCATGTGTTGCCTGTTTTACTGGCCTGCTTGTCTTCTATTCTCACAGAGAATGCCTATTGGTGTTGAAGACTGGGATGCAGTGATGTAGGAGGAGGGATGTCAGGAAGAGATGGTCCATAGGATCTACAGGATATGTGGGCAGGTGGTAGGGAGGCCACATCTGGTGATCTGTTGCGGCTCTAAGGAGGAGATGGAGGAGTTGGGTCTGGAGGAACAGAGAGAATGGAGAAGGTCCCAAGGCATTTTCCCATTTGAATTTCCCTCCTTCCTAATGACTATATCTTCTGTCAAGCTCACATAAAACTAGCCAGCACATAAATATATTAGGTTAGAATTAGATACATTTTGTGGGCTTTTGCTCTTAAGCGTTCAACTCTGCCATTGGCAAATATGGACAACATCTAAGCAAATGGAGGTAGATTTGCTATTAAATTATATTCATAAAGCATCCAGTCAGCTTGAGCTTTTCAATCATAGCTGACCAACTTTTTTTGTGCACGATAGTCTCAAAGTTCTCTAGTGGTTTTTATTCCAAGAAAATATAAAGAATAATTTATATTCTTAGTATTAAAGGACTAATGCTGTTCTTAAACTATCTTGTAGTAACACATTACATTAGTTAATTGCCATCAGTAGTGATGGATGACTTTGGACTTTGTTTCTACTTCTCAATATATTTCTCATGATTATGTTGCATTTAACATATAGTCTCTCCATATGTCAGATTGTAGACAGGTAGCTTTCTCAGACATATAACACTTGTTAACTGGGTGTAACATTCTGCCCATCACCCTATGTTTATTATTGCGGGCCAGTTTGCATTTGGTTGTATACTTGCAAGCCCTTTCCTTCTTGATACAGTAGGATAAGAAATATATATGCAATAGTTTATTAAAAAACATTAATTTTCAAAAATCTCCAACTGTTTCTAAAATCCACAATAAAAATTGGAGCCACTTGGCTGGATATATCAATGAAAGTACTGTTGCGAGATTTAGTGAATGCCAGCCTGATTTCTGTTTTCCCTGAAGTAGCAAATGAAGCAGGGTGTGGGGAGTAGCTTCATTCCACCCTTCTCTTCCACATCCCGTTGTTGCTCATGGTTGATGCAGTGTTGAACAGAATTTTTCTGGAGCTCCTGACACACTCCACACAGCCACACTTGGTAGGTGTGTACACTTTGAGAAGTGAGCCTCTGAAGCATCTCTAATAGAATATTCACGAGGAAACAAAAGCCTGCATGATTTTGCCTCATTCTCACTGTGGTTAGCTTTCAAATCTTTGTATCAAAGGAACAGAGTTTCTAACTGTTGTCTCAAGTCTAAAAGCAAAATCCCATAGCAAGAATAATCAAGTCATTGTTATCTACTAAAAGCCCATCTGATGGTTTCTTCATACTTGGATTCTAGCTTTCATTTTCTAACATGAATGATTGAGGTTTCACACTAATACCAATATTTCTTGCTGAAATGGGCTGTTCTGCATGGAAAATCTTTTATGTGTCCTCCACTTGTGAACTTTGTCTCCATCTGTCTGGATCTGTATTCACAAGTACAGAATGATCTGCTTGGAAAACATAAATTTGAGTTCTCATTGTCAGCCACTTGGGGACATGCCAGGGTCCCAGAAGTAGCAAATCTTGAAAAGTGTTCTGGCACTTTTGTTTGATGATTCTGTTACAAACCAGAATCTATTACTAGTTAGAATAATCTGGAGTGGGGGACTCAGGCAATCCCAGCACAGGAAGGCTGAGGCAGGGAGTGTGCCAGGTGTCTAACATTAGCCTAGGCTACATAGTGAGTTTCAGGAAAGTCTGAGTTATAGATTGAGATTCAATATAAAAGATTAATAGGGGAGGTGATGATTTAGCTCAGTGGCAGAGCACTTGCCTATCAAGTACAAGGCCCTAAGTTTAGCACCCAGTTCTAAAGGGGGGGGGGAATAAAAAGACAGACAGAAGAAAAGGAAACAAAGGAAAAAGAAAAAAAGAAAGTGAAATAAATGCTAAAAGTAGTCAGCCAAGTTGGAACAAAAAAGTATAAACTGACTCGGAGCCATGGGGTTAGCCTACACACACACACACACACGCACACACGCACGCACACACACACACACACACACACACACAGAGAGAGAAAGAGAGAGAGAAAGAGAGAGAGAGAGAGAGAGAGAGAGAGAGAGAGA
>NC_022012.1:62693444-62715770 GCF_000317375.1 Microtus ochrogaster
GGAGGGATGGAGGGAGATGTGAGCACACACACGGCATGACATGTAACTCCAGCTCCAGGTGGTTCAGTATCCTCTTTTGATCTTCAACACCATACCCACAACTCCTCTAACCCCCTCCCTGCAACGCATAAATAAAAACAAGTGTTAGGTCTGAAGACATGGGTCAGCAGGTTAAGGTACATTCTGCCAAGTCTGATGACCTGAATTCAGTCTCTACAACTCACATGGTGGAAAGGGAACCAATAGTTTCAGGTTGCCTCTGACCTCCACATGCACGTAAGGGCACACAGATGCGTGCGCACACGTACACACACACACACACACACACACACACACACACACACACACACACACGGAGGGGAAGAAAATAAATAATAATTTTTAAAAGAATAATATAACTCCTTACTTTTTACTCCAGATATTTATAGAAATTGGATTTCTAGACAAATGTGGTTTTGTTGTGTGAATTAGGAATATGATCACTATAGCAAAATTTCTCACTGTGTGGAGTTGCTTTTTCAGAATTTCCCTTTTCAGGTTTGTTAGGTATGTTTAATCAACTTTCCAGAATTGTTAAGTCTATTTGCCATCTATAACCGTGAATTGTCCTGTGTTAAAGATTAATATGGATAGCCACCATCAACCACCAATACTGAGATCTCAACAGAAGATGTCTTATTTCTGTAATGGTGGTATTAGACAGTGGTAAAATATTCTATCATCAGGAAACATAGCTGTGTAATACAAGGTGCTTCACAGGTAACATATATAGTACATAACTATCGATTTAGCCTTGAAATTCCAGAGTGGATCTTGACTTCTATTCCTTTTCAGCTCATGGAAATGAATCAACAAATCCTGTCATTTACCTCATCTGTGTTCCTCTTATTCCCGTTGCCTGTACATCTCACAAAGCAAGCACCATACTCTTCAATTTGAGAGTCACTTTTTAGTGTTACTGATACAGCTGTTAAAAGAAATCAACAATATTAGTTCTTATCATCATTTAGTCTCTAGGGTATGGGGATATTTGGGAAATAGCCCTCAAGTCTGGTTTTGTTACAATACTCCACAACAATCCTACACCATATCTGATGACCAGCTTAGATGCCTTCTGGAGAAGATCAGAAAATGAAAGGACATTTGAAGGTCACTATGTAAGTGCTGAATTTGAGTTGGCCTTCCTTGTTGTTTGCCCCAGAGACTAGGTTAACTAAGTGGTTTCTATAGTGGTAATTTTTCTCTCTGTGATGTTTTATTTCCATTTGAAGTGCACACAATGGTGGAGAGTCTGTTAAAATATTCTTCCACAAGACTCCACCTCCCTAGAAATATTCAACCCAGCTGCCGTCCTTTGTGTTTTCTCTTCTCGCATCTAGACGGTTGTGATTCATCTGTTTCGCTGTCGATTTCATGAATGTTTATTATGATCTCAATGTCAGCATCTTCCCTGGGTTTGAAATGATGATGATTTATTAGTTTCTTTATTATTTATTTATTCATTATTTAGAGTTAACAGAAATAAGCCTCAGACATACTAGATAAATACTGCTGAGCCACATCCCCAGACCTTGTCTTACTTTGCAATTTTACAGTTGCTCCTTGAACTTGTTTCCCTCCAGAATAGCTGTGATTCCAGGTGTTTAAGGCCCAGCTATGACTATCATTTTTAAAAAGTATATTAAAGCTATAATTAAATTCTTTTTGAGAAGATATTTAGGGTAATTCCCACGTTTTTAAAATTGTTGCTGTCTTTCCTATCCTATTTCCTAAAAATATCCTTTTAATCATTACAACAGAGAACAGAAGCACAGTGCAGGATGTTGACAAGTGAACAGCTATAAAGACAAAAATATTTCTTAAAAGTCAGCCAACGTAGGCAATTTCTTTTACTTTTACTTAGAATTGCTATGAATAATGAAGAATTTGAAGTGATTAAGTAGCTCTTAATATTTTGTAGGAAAATGTTTTGTGTAAGTGAATGTCACATTGTTGAGTTTTAATTCCATTTGTCAGCATGATTTTCATTTTCTCTAAACATATCATGACATATATGAGAGTACTGAGGGTATGCTAAGTAGGCTTATGAAAATACAGTGTCTATTTCATGGTATATTTTTGCTGTAAATTTCATCTGTTTTCTCTATTAATTTCTTTGTCCTTCTATGCTTCATTCCTAAATTCACCAGAGCACAAGGAATTCAGAAAACCTTACCAAGTGACAGAGTAATAGTGGTCACTTTGAGTTTGTAAATTGTTTGAATATTGCAAAATTTTTCTATATGATATGCATAATATCAGGGAAATAACTCCTTCAGAACTATTTTAATAACAAGTTTGTCACACACCTTTTCAAATCAATTTCTCACAGTATTGTTAGGATCTTGAACAGAAGAACTATGTTATGCTTATATAATCTCAGAGATGAGTGGTTCTTCTGATTTAATCTTATATTTTGTACTTTAAGTAAACAGCTAATGTGTCAGGCAGACCACATGGAAGGTACTTTTCTAGCATACTGAAGGCATTCTGAAATTGTTAGGATTGCTATGGTCAATGAACAGAAAATGAGTGATGTTTTCATATATATATATGTTTGGGAAGATTGTTCAGTAAGTATAACGTTTGCCACCACACAAACATAAAGACCAAGTTTAAATCCCCCAAACCCACAAAAATATCAGACCTCTTAGAAGTAGAGTCTATAATCCCATCTTTCATAAGTGAATATGAGACTTAGAGAAAGATTCCCTGGATGCTCACAGGCAATTATCCTGTAGTCAATAGCAGGAGGAACAAGTAGAAGAGTACCAACATCTGAAAGTGTGTTCTGACTTTGATACACTGATGTGGTACACACAAAGATACATTCAAACACACATAGATACATAGACTTCTGATGTGATCTAGTACTTGAAATAACAGTCTTCTAATCTTTTGACACACTTATGATTGACAATCAATGGCTTTTGAAAGAAAAGTTACAAATATGTAAAAGTAACTATAAAACTATATAATGGCTTTGGAAATTGAAGTCTTTCCTCTTGTTAACTTATTCAGTAAGCTACCCTGATTTGGAACAAGAATACATATTCTTTTGAATAGCAGAGAAAAAGGGAGATCATTAGTGCAATTACCACCCAGCCTCAGACAAGATTGAAAGAAAGTTGTTCCTCAGATTTTCTTAAACTTTCTTATCACAGACTTGTTTCATGTGCTTATGACAAAGAATACAAAAGCAAAGGAATATTCCAAGAACCCTACCAGAAGCTGTTGTGTGAAGCATCTCCAGGGGAGATCAAAACAATGACCCATTTACTTGAGATAGACAATCAACTACAGAACAAAAAAATGAGTCTACTAAAAACCAAATTCGTTAACCAATGAGTTTATGGGGGTTGCTTGGGGAGGCATGAGTGAGAGGTTCATTACAGAAGCAAGGACAGCTCAGAGGCAGCTATGTCACTGAAGTCCACCTCAACCTGACTGACAATTATGGAAACTGCATCCCTGGAGCTCACTGTGTGTCTTGCAGGCAACTTTGTAGGTCTTAGAGCCTCTTTTAGGCAGTTCAGATAGTCATTCTTCCCTCCTCCAATACTTTTTTACTGCTTCCATATTTTGGGGAGAGACCTTGTTAACCTTGGTAGTTTCAGGAACTTCCTGAGACTTCTGAGTTGTTTACTTCCTGAGTCTTACAAGTGTTCTCCTACCATCCTGGAAAAATGTTTCAATTGAGAGAAAATTGCTCTAAAACAAAGGCCTGTCATTTTCGGACAAAAGCTTTGCACTATGTTATAATTGTTCTTTTAACCATTAAACACCATTTGTGCAAATGGACAGATTATAAAATATTTGTGTAATTTAAGTTATGCGTTTTCTGGGAAAGCTTGTCCTATAAAATTTTGTCCTATAAAATTTGGAACTCTGAGGATGAGATTGTACACATTAAGGAAATGTTAGTGCAATGTCAGAGAAAAATAAAATTTTATTCTCACAGCCCATCACATTATATGAAAAAGGAAGTCAATGTGCTTTATCCCATACAATCCAGTGTTATATAGGATACTCCACAATTGAGATGTTATGTGTTTATAATAAAGAAAAGCAACATAAGATGACTGTGGTGGTGTATGGCTATAATTCCAAAGCTCAGGAAGCAGAGGCAAGATTTCTCCCATGGAACTTGCTTTGCATAATGAATTTCTGGCCCAAGTAACATAGTAAAACATTTTCTCAAACAAAAAGAAAGAGAGAGAGAGAGAGAGAGAGAGAGAGAGAGAGAGAGAGAGAGAGAGAGAGAAAGAAAGGGGAAATATAATATGTTAAAGAATATGAGATATGGTTTCCTGATTCAACTTTTCTACTTAGAATTCTATTCAGCCAGTCATTATGCCATTAAGTAGATGATGTAGCACAATTAATAAAAACCCAGAAACAGATGTTGGGATTCAGCCTGCAAGTCAGAAAGGCAAAATAGCCCGTCAGTGGCTCTTACCTCTACCTCAGTCTGAAATGGAGATCCTGCCTCCAGTAATCTCAGAATGAGGCTATGTCTGAGAGCTTTCTCCTAGGATGGGTTTAAAGGTGTGCACTGCCTGGTTTATATGGTAAACCACTGTGGCTCCTGGTATTAAAAGTGTGTGTTACAACTGCATTGTTTGTAAGGCTGGCCAGAGGGACTGTTTTCCTCTCAGATCTTCAGGCAAATTTTATTTATTAAAATACATATGAAATATCCCTACAGGATGATGTAAATAATACTCACCTTAGGGACTTAGTTAAGAAGAAAAAAACCAATATATTTGAGGTTCAGTTTCTTTAAAAACTGTTACAAGTATATGAATTCTTCTTTGGGCTACTAGCTTACAAATAATGACATGAGGACTTATTATTCATTATGAAAGCATGGCCTTACCTTAGGTCTGTTCCTAACTAGTTCCTACAACTTAAATTAACCCATATTTTTAATTCACATTCCTTTGCATGACCCAGTACCTCATCTCTCCATACTGACATCTCTCCATGCTTCCTCAACATTGGCTGGGAACTCCTTCTTGTACCTAGATTTCTCCTCCTATTTTCTCTCTTTCTATATTCCTGGAAGTCCTATAATGTGGGAGGTGATATATGCTGTGAATATGTTATTGCCATTGGTTAATAAAGAAGCTGCTTTCAGCGAGTGGCTTAACAGAGTAAGCCAGGCTGAAAGAGATATATAGAAAGAGTAGGCAGAGTCAGAGAGAAGCCTTGTAGCCACCCGTGGGAGACAGACGCCTTCACAGGAGATCACTGAAACTTTGCTCATAGGCCATGACCTCATGGTGATGCATAGATTAGTGGAAATGGGTTAGTTTAGGATATAAGAGCTAGCCAGAAATACTTAAGCTATTGGCCAAATACTACTGCAAATAATATAGTTTCTGTGTGTTTATTGCAGGACTGGGCGGCACAGAAGCCTCCCCCAACAGTCTCACCTATACATCCTGCCTAGAGATTGGCCATTCATCCTTTTATTAAACCAATTAAGCCAATCACAGCAATATATTTTCATACAGTACACAAATATCACACAACATTTCCCCCTTTTTGTCTAAATCAAAAGGAAAAGTTTAATTCTAAATGGTAAAACTATATACAATAAGGACAATTATCAGATGAGAATTACATTCATAATATTCAGTCTATTTGCTTTTGGAAAGTACAGAGAAAACATTCCATTATCTATTCTGTCTTGGTGAGTCAAAAGTTTTGTACCTAGTTTACCTTCTATCCTACCATATATTACCAACTCTGAAGTATCTTTTTAGACATTAAAATATTATCTTAAATAATCAACTTAAGCTTTTATGTTTCTCAACATTACATAATTTATACTTTTGTAATTTTTTCCTCAATTTTGTAGCAAAGTAAACTGTAACTATAAATATCTAGTATTAAATCTTATCAAAGACCCAAGAGCGATATAATTTAAAGGGATTAAAAAGGAAGTACAGAGTAAACAACTTCCAAACCTAAAAAATGACAGAAACATCTGACTTCCTTGGGCAGTCACCCAAGTTTCATCTGCAAAATTGGTGCATCCACTTTCATTCTACAAGTCTATAACTCTTGACAGACTTTTCTGTCAAGCAATAATTTTGAAGAGTTGTCCTACCTTGTCTTGGCTATTCAACAAAATTTCTATTTGTACAATTTGGAGAGCATACAATTAGCAATAGAGGCAAGTTCAATTTTTTTCCCAAATGGCTAGCTTTGCCTCATTGAAATCAAATTCTATTTGGAGGCTTTTCAATGTCCAGCATCCTTTTTGAGGTAAGTTTGTGCTGCTAGAACAGATGTGTCTCACTATCTTGAAAAGCCTTATGCTATTAAAATATTTTAAATGACAAATTCTGTATGTCTTTGAAATGTTTGAAGGCAATCTATCTATTTAAAATATATCTCTGTTTGACCTCGAACAAATACCTAACCTAAATTTGATTATTATAGATGACTAGCTATTAACATGTCTTTCTTTATTATCCTAAATAACTTTCAAGGATTAGAACTATACATTACATTTTTAAATGAGCTGCATAGGTAATATACCTTAAACAAGAAATAGAAGCATATAATACTATATAACAAAAATAAACCTTAAATTTGCATTAATCTACAAAGATTCATAACAGTGTAACATATTAGAGACTACAGGTCATGCAAATGTAAACGCAACAACTCACTCTTTTATCCCATCATTTCTATGCTGTATCCCCCTCTTTTCCCTTCAGAAAGAGATCCCTGAATATAATCTCCATTGTTTATTTTTTTCTCGAGCATGATCAGTAATAACTTGTAACCAAGTTATATCTATAACTAACCATATGACCAAAAATAACCCACCCAACCTTTTTGAAGTGTGGTTGTCACTTTCTCTAGACTGCTTCCTGTTGTCTGGGGTTGATAGCATCTTTAGGGGACTCTGAGAAAATTGGGATAATGGTCAGTCCTGGTAGATCTGGATATATTATTTTTGTTTGGTCTTTGTGTTATGAAAAAATGTAGAACTTAACTGATGTTTTGCTTAGATAGTCTCTGAGGCTAGACCATCTCAGCTAGAAGCTTTGAAGTTGCTCTAGATGTAGAGTTTGAGGCATTCTGAGAGGCTGGATCACCTGGGCTACCTGTTTTGATTGGTGTCTGGTCCCTTTTTTTTGAAAGAATAAATCTTTCTTTTTAATTTTTAATTTTTTTCCATTCAAAAATTTACATTTCGCCGGGCGGTGGTGGCGCACGCCATTAATCCCAGCACTCGGGAGGCAGAGGCAGGTGGATCTCTGTGAGTTCGAGGCCAGCCTGGTCTACAAGGGCTAGTTCCAGGACAGGAACCAAAAGCTACGGAGAGACCCTGTCTCGAAAATAAAAAAAAAAAATTTACATTTCCTCCCCTCCTCCCATTTCCCAACTGCTTCCCCACCCCACCCTCCTACCTCCCCCTCCCTCCTTAAGAGAGGTCAGGGAACCCTGCCCTGTGGGAAGTCCAAGGCCATCCTCCCTATATCCAGGACTAGGAAGATTTGTATCCAAATAGACTAGGGCCCCAAAAAGCCAGTATGTGCAGTAGAAACAAGTCCCAGTGCCTTTATCAGTGGCTTCTCAGTCAGCCCCCATTGTCAGCCACATTCAGAGAGTCCAGTTTGATTGCATGCTCATTCAGTTCCGGTCCAGCTGGATTTGATGAGCTCCCATTAGAATAGGCACACTGTCTCAGTGGGTAGACCAACCCCTCTCAGTCCAGAATTCCTTGCTCATATTCTCTCTCTCCTTCTGCTCTTCAACTGGACCTTTGGAGTTCAGTCCGTTGCTCTGATGAGGGTATCTGTCTCTATCTCCATCTGTCACCAGACGAAGATTCTATGGTGATATTCGAGATAATCATCAGTGTGATAGTGGGGCAAGACCAGTTGAGGCAACTGCCCAAAGACCTAGCTGGGAACATCCCCATGGACACCTGGGATCCCCTCTAGAGCCTAGTCTCTTGCCAACCCTAAAATGGCTCCCTTAATATAGATATTTTCTTCCCTGCTCCTATATCTGCCCTTCCTCCATCTCTACCCTCCCACTCCCCCAACCTCTCTCCAGTCCTTCTTTTATCCCTTCTCTCTCCCCCTCTCCCCTTCCCCTAACTCCACACCCACTCTTACCCTACCCCCATGCTCCCCACTTTTGCCTGGCAATCTTGTTTGCTTCCAAATTCCAGGAGGAACTATATATGTTTTTCTTTGGATTCACCTTGTTATTTGGCTTCTCTAGGCTTGTGAACTATGGGCTTAATGTCCTTTGTTTATGGGTAGAATCCACTACTGAGTGAGTACATACCATATTCATCATTTTGGGTCTGGGTTATCTCACGCAGGATAGTGTTTTCTATTTCCATCCATTTGCATGCAAAATTCAAAATGTCATTATTTTTACCACTGAGTAGTACTCTAATGTGTATATATTCCACACTTTCTTTATATTCTTCCACTGAGGGGCATCTAGGTTGTTTCCATGTACAAATACAAATGAACATAGTTGAACAAATGCTTTTGTAGTATGACTGGGCATCTCTTGGGTATATTCCCGAGTGATATTGCTGGATCCTGAGGTAGATTGATTCCCAATTTCCTGAGAAACCACCACACTGATTTCCAAAGTGGTTGCACAAGTTTGCATTCCCACCAGCAGTGGATTATCCTCTCCTGCAAAGGCTATCATTGGTGTTTTTGATTTTAGCCATTCTGACAGGTGTAAGATGGTATCTCAAAGTTGTTTTGATTTGCATTTCCCTGATTGCTAAGGAGGTTGAACATGACCTTAAGTGTCTTTTGGCCATTTGAACTTCATCTGATGAGAATTCTCTTTTCAGTTCAGTACCCCATTTTTTAATTGGGTTAATTAGAATTTTCATGTCCAGTTCCTTCTTTATGTATTTTGGAGATCAGGCCTTTGTATGATGAGGGGTTGGTGAAGATCTTCTTCCATTCAGTAGGATGCCATTTTGTCTTAATGACCATGTCCTTTGCTTTACAGAAGCTTCTCAGTTTCAGGAGGTCCCATTTATTCATTGGTGCTCAATGTGGGCACCAGGTCTAGTATTTACCCAAATTGTTCTAATATTAATAAAAATTCACAAGTCAGAAATTGAGATAAAATCCTGATAAATCTAATGAATGGCAGAGGGGCAATCGACTGACTATGCTCTCCACAGTTTACCCATCTAAAACCCAAGAAGTCTCCCTCAGCTCCTCTTTTTTTCTCCCTGTCCCTCTCTATTTGTCTTCCACAGTCTTCCAACAACTCTATGACTAATCCCAGTCAGTCAATCCCTGTAGTTTTACTGGCACAGCAGGGTGGCAGTGCAAACAATTCTGCTACAACAGTTACATGCTACTGAGAATCTAGGATTCAGTTACCACATGTGCACATATATACAGAGATTAGAGATGTTAATACTTCACTAGGCAGTATGTATGTATGAATATCTTATGTAATGCCTCCACCTATAACAATTATTCACATTTTCACTATACTTTATACTTCAATAGTCTTAGAGGTCATTTAGATTGTTTCATTTACGATAGAAATTCAGTGAACTATATGAAAACATGGGAACTATCTGGACCCAATTGACCTAGGACCTGTTTCTAAAATTCCGTCTGAGGGTGATATGTAAGCATTGTCTATCCTCTCTCCCAATGTTTCAATGACAAACTGAGATACCATTTCATAAAAGTTCATTCTGGGGAACTGATGAATTCATTGGGCTTCCCTACAGAGCATAGGTGAGGGCTTACTTAGAAGAAAATCGGCACTCAACCCCCAACCCCTGTACCTGTATAAGACTTATGCAGCAGGAAAGAGGGTGTCTGTGCAACATTGATGGAACCCCTGTGTTTGTGTTTTAGTCCACATGAAAATGGGATCAACTTTTTCAAGGGGCCTCAGTTGACTGTCTCAAGCTGGATATTGCTTGTCTCTGAGGCCATCATTTATGACAGGGTCTTTCCCTTTTTGTAGATAAGTTTCATTTTATGTCATTTGGATAAAGATCACTCTATGCTGTTCACTTAAATAATGTCATAGTGAAGAGGAAATGTTGAAATAGGAGCGGCAAAGCTGTGTCCCCCGCACCCGGCTGCCCAGATGGCTAGCTTAGCTTATGCCCCGAAATAATTACACGGAAACTGTATTCTTTTAATCACTGCCTGGCCCCTTTAGTTCCAGCCTCTTATTGGCTAGCTCTTACATATTGATCTAACCCATTTCTATTATTCTGTGTGGCCCACAATCTGGCTTACCAGGAATGATCTTAACCTGCATTTGTCTGCAGTGGGACAATCATGGCGACTCCCTGACTCAGCTTCTTTCTCCCAGCATCCTGTCCTGTTTTCTCCGCCTACCTAAGGGTTGGCCTATGAAATGGGCCTAGGCAGTTTCTTTATTAATAAGAAATCATTCCCACATTAAGGAAAGCTATAGTACTAAATTTTTGGAAGTCTATCATGACATTTTTTGTTGTAAAACACATAAACATGGAAAATACAAAAGAATATCGGCAAAATCATTGTTCTGAAGGAACAAACCAAATGAGCTAACTAATTAATCATTGTTATTATTTGTAGATGGGGCACACTGAGAGGAGCAAAAGGGAAGAAAGAAAAATATTGGGTATGTAAGGCCTTCCAGTAGAATTCTGATTGTGAAGTGAAAACCAGTTCCTCTTTTCCCAGGTTCATATTATGTAATCACAGCCTACAATGTTTTCCACACATTGACTTTTCTTCAGCACAAAACTAATTATAACAGTTTGTACTATAATAATTGTTTTCTTCAAGTCCAGTGCTTTCAAGTTGTAAAAGAAGAATTTGATTTTATTTCTTTCAAATTGAGAATCAACAGGACAACTATTTGTTCTGTTATCATCTAGATGGAATTAATGCTTGTACTTCATTCATTTTTGTATGCATATAAACAAACTTGAGGCTTTTCCTACATTAATATCATTCCTAACTACTATGTTGTATTATATATATATACACATATCTTATAAAAGTTAAAAGTGTTTTTTGTCTTTTTGTTTTGTTCTTTTGCCAATTATAACACACACATCTGTTTTCACTGGAAAAGTGTTAACATTTAGTGTCAAAAGTAACATGGACCTTTACCAGGTATGCTGGTGAATGCCTATTATCTCAGCACTTAGCTAGAATAGGAGTATCAAAAGTTCATGATATCCTTGGATACAGAGTAAATTAAAAATCCAGCTCAGGTTACAAGAGACCCCATCTAAAAGAAAACTACTTCCAAAATAACATACCCTAATAAGATACAGGTAAGGTTAAAACATATTGATGAAAATAGTCAGTTTTATAAAAATGCAGCTAATTATCCTGAGCTTATTTTTAAGTTTTAAAAATTCCATTGTTATTTATTTATTTTGTGAGTGTGTGTTTATATGTATGGGCATGAATCAAGCAAATGTCTATCAGAGGATAATTTGCAGAAGTAAAATTTCTCATTCAACTATGTTGGCTGTAGAGGCCAAACTCACTCAGAATATCAGTCTTATCAGCAAGTGGCTTTACTTACAGAAGCAGCACATACATACATACATACACACATACATACATACATACATACACACACACATACACACACGAGAGAGAGAGAGAGAGAGTTTTAGTCACTTTTCTATTTTTGTGATAAATCACTACATCCAAAGCGCTATATATATATAAAACATTTAATTATGGTCTCAATGTTAGAGTCCATAACTTTCATGGTGTTGAGCATGGTAGCAGGTGTCAAGTTGAAATAGTGGCTGAGAGGTCACATCTTGAGACACCACTACAAAGCAGGGAGAGGGACTGGGAATAGTTCAAGTCGTTTGAAACCTCAAAGCCCATTCCTGAGGACACACCTCATTAAATATGGCCATACTTACTAATCCTTCTCAAACAGTTCCAACAACATATGAGCATATGGGGCCATTTTTATTTAAACCACCACCCTTGGTTCACATAGTTTATAGACAAATTATAACACACACACACCACACACCACACACAAATATTTATATAATGCATTTATTCCAAATTCAATATTCTCCATTGTCTTTCACAGTCTCAACACAGTATAAGTTCAAAGTCTCTTCTGAGACTCAAAGAACTCTCTTAACTGTAACTCTATAAAATCAAAAAAGCAAATTATATCCTTCTAACATATAATGACAGAGAATATGCCATTCTAAAGTGGAAGACATAGCAAAGAAATATTGGGTCAAAACAAGACTAAACCCAGCAGGGAAAACACCAAATTCTGTAGCTCCATGTCATGTCCAAGGACTTAGATCATTCTACCCTTGCAGTTTTACTGGACTGGTTCCACTCCTTGTCTGAAACTCTCCTTGGCAGATGTCTCAAGGACCTGGCATCTACAACATATTGGATTCCCCAGTCAATCTAGTTTCTACTTTCAGTACCACTTAGAGCCTCCATGGAAAGAGTCCCCCGCCATGAACCTGACCTCAGAAGTTCTCCTTAACATTAAGGAAGATTCTACAACCCTTTACCCATGTGTCTTTCATGATGCTTACACCAGAACATGTTGACAACAAAGCCAAATTTGACTGGATTCTTGGAAGGGAGCTTGGATCTCTTGAATCACACTTGAATATGCTTCCCTCTGTTGTTGTTTATTATGTACAGAAAAATTTTCAGATCTTTCCTTTGTACAACTTGAAAGCTTAGCTGGATGGGTGATTGCCTTGAGGGCACCCCTCCCTTCACTCCACTCTAAAACAGGCCATTCTTTAATTTTCTCATCTCTTTCAGCATTTGCCTTGACTCCAGCATAAATTTCCTGGTGCTGGTGCTCTTTTCTTTCTTTACTTTAATCTCTCTCTCTCTCTCTCTCTCTCTCTCTCTCTCTCTCTCTCTCTCATATACATATATATGTATAGGCATGATTTCTCTTTTTCATTGTAGACTTGTATAAGGGTAATTACTAATAACTGTGCAACAGAGTTAATATTAGGCTCTCTTGAGATATCCTCAACCAAGGAAATTAGATCCACATTTCAATTTAGCCTCAGGAAGATTCTTAAAACAAAGGCAAAGGACATCTATATTTTTGGTCAAAATATTACAAGATTGGTCTCTAGCCCAGATGCTTCCCTGCTGAAGCCTTTTAACTGAAATTCCATATTCTACATTGCAGTCCCTGATAGCAACTTGTATCTCATTTACTTTTCTATTGCTGTGAAAAAAATCCATGGCCAAAACAACTTATAAAAGAAAATATTTAATTTAGGGGCTTACAGTTTCAATAGGTTAGAGTCCATGATGGCAGGACAAAGGTATGCAGCAAGAAAGCCTGACAATTTACATCTTGATCCACAAGTCCAAGTTGTAGGCGGAGCAAGAGAGAGAGAGAGAGAGAGAGAGAGAGAGAGAGAGAGAGAGAGAGCGCTCTAGACTTAAAATGGAACAATGCTTTAGTAACAAAAACCCAACCACAGCATTGCACCTCCTCCAACAAGGCCACACCACCTAACTCATCCCGAATTATTCCAACAACTGAGTATTCAAATAAATGAGCCTATGGGTGTCAATCTCATATAAACCTCTAGCCTAAAGACAGTTGTAGAAATAAAAAAATCTATACCTCAGAATCTAAATCTAAATGGGCAGAGCAGAATGAATATAACATATAAGTCATTGTTGGGATTTACAGTCACTGGAAGAATTTTTTATAAACTTCTTCTAAAATGATATTATTGTCTTATAGTTTAAAATACTGTGAAGGAAAATGTTATTTTAATATTTGCAGTTAATCTCCTATGTTGAGATTCTTATTGAATGAATTTATTTCATAATATATAATATTTCATAATAATATAATATTTAGATAAAGCCATGTTTTAATGTAGTTAATTCATAACAATTACTAACATATAACACTGGATAGTATTTGCTGCATGGTTATGAAGAAATATACACTGGGAAAAATATAAAATCTTCTCATCTTCTTTTTAATCTTTTCCAACTGAGAATCTATAAATGGCATGCATATGGATGCATGCACAGATACATGCATATATATATATATATGCACACATATATACTCAGATTTTTACTACATGCATTCTGTGTGTGTATTTGTGTGTTTGTGTGTGCTCATGTGAAGGTGCGGAGGTCTAAGGAAAACAAAAGTGTTGTCCCTTTGTTGCTACTCTTTGGAGGGGTCAATATCACTCATTGGACTGGAATGTGCCGATAGACAATAGGCTCCAGGGATCCACTTATGCTCACTCTGCTAACACTGGGATTGCATTTGTGCACTACTACATCAGGCTTTTATAATACGGGTTCTGAGGATTGAAGTGACAGAGAGCAGAGAATTTCTGCAGTTACTTTCAGGAGAAAAGCAGTTTTATTCTTTCCTGAAGAATAAGGGAAAATAAAACATCATTTATTACATCGCCCTGGTCTTTGACAATATGAATACATCTTTTCAAGGCCTGGACAAACACCAGATAATGTCCTCTAATACTGGGCTTTGTATCTTCTGGCATGTAAATACTGGGGAAGATAATGTTATGTCCTTGGAGACTAATTCACGACCTTGTCTGAGCAATCACTCTGACTCAGGAGGAATAGGAGAAGCTGTATTGCCTATGTGCACTGAATTAACTAGGCAGATGACTACAGATTTAATCCCCGTGGTATGTGAAAAGTAAGTGTTTCTAAAAGTAAAGGCAACCATTCCTTTTTATTTTATTATACCCATTTTTGGTTTATCAAGGTTCTTGGATATTTATTTATTTTTATTTGACTTTGCAATATACCCTGAAATACAAAACCTTCTGAAGGTTTATGTGATGTAGTTTAAAAATATTAACATCCTAGTCCTTTCTTCTAATAGCAATTGTTGGGTGTTTTTCATTGTTGGGTAAAATGTAGTAGATATCAAAAGTCAGAAACAAAGCTAAATAAAAGCAACAATACAATTCTTTTATTTTTCCATTTTTATTTAAAATAAATCCTTTTCCTATACAATACACCACAACCACAGTTTCCCTTCCCTCCCCTACAACTAAATCCCCTCCCCTCTTCCCCAGATCCATTCTTCCTGTTTCCTCTTCAAAAAGATCAGACTTTCAAGAAACAGTCAAGCAGGATACAATAAAGCAAGGCGAAAGTTGCGGCTGGAAAGGACAACCCGAAAGGAGGAAAACAGTCTCAGGAGCAGGCAGAAGAGTAGAGACACACCGAGTCCCACTGTTAGGAGTTCCACAAAATACCAAGCAAACAGTCGTAACATATACGTAGAGGACCTACTACAAATTTTAAACATACTTTATTTTTAAAATGAGAGTTGAATGAATTTCTGACCTTTTCCTGTGATCTGGGATTATTTAGTAAGTCTAGGCTCAGGCTGAGAACCGTTTTTGCAAGGGTAGAAAAAGTATTATTGAGAATGAGAATCAATCTAGACTGAAGTCTAAAGGGATGAAAAGCTGGCATCTGCACCACCCCCAATGAAATAACTACTGAGCACTGGAACAAAGTTGTACATCAAGAAAGCGGGTGGAAAATCTGGACAAAGTCTTCAGTGTTTCAGGATCCTTTGTGAGCTGATCATCTTGGAATACCTGAAACCACATATGAATTGAGTTTAATAAAACTCTCGTCTTTGAGCAACTTAAGCTTTACAATGCTGAGCTGATCAGTCCCTTAGCATATTCTCCTACGTACAGAAAGGGGATGCCTTGTGGAAATTAAACACAACACCAGTGCTTCCAATTGGCATAATGTAGCACATACTAAAAATTTACATGAATAAGGGCAATTACAACCAATATTCAATAGTAGAAAGATTTTAATATAATTAACAAATGATACCTAGTACGTAGGTCTTAAAATAGTCACGATAAAACACTTACTAAAATATTAATGAATTAATCAGCAAGAAATTTGAAATTTTTTATTCATACAGAAGATTTTTAGTTCTGAGTTTCTTAGTTTCTGAACAAATGGGGTTTCTTTTTTTTAATTCCCGAACAAATGAAATCTTACTCAGAAAATCCTTTCTTACATCTATGTCTTGTGAGATACTGCTTATATTTTCTTCTAGTGTTTTCAGGTTTCATATCGAACTCTTTGATCCACTGGAGTTAACTTGTATGCAGATTGATTGGTCCAGGTCTAATCTAATGCTTCTCCATGTAGACACTGAGCTTTCACAACACCATTTATTGAAGATGCTCTTCTCTCCAGTGTATGTTTTTGGCATCTTTGTCAACTTTCAGGTGGTTGTAGTTATGTGTAGCAATGTTTAGACTTCTTATTTTGTTCCATTGCTCTTCATGTCTGTTTTCTGAGTCAATACCAGACTGTTTTTATTGCTATCACTTTGTAGTATGTCTTGAAATCTGGAATGCTAATTCCACCAACACTGAGTATTTTGCTAGGATCATATCAGATATCTGGAGTCTTCTAAGACTCCATAGAAATTTTAGGACATTTTTTTTATTCTTGTGAAGACTGAAATGAGGGCTGAGAGTGTAACTGTACTGAATCTGGAAATAGCTTTTGACAGAATGGTTATTTTCATAATATTAATTCTACTAACGCATGAGCAGTCTTCCCACTTTCTAGTGTTCATTATGAATATTAATTTAAGATGTGTTACATTTGTTTATACTGTGAAATATTTGCTTAATGATGCAAAGTCGTGTTACATTTGTTTGATTAAATAAAATTAACCTGCGGTCAGGAGGCTGAGTCAGCAAGTAGCTGACAGGAAGTAGTAAGGAGGAACCATGTGTTGGAAGGGTTCTTAAATGGGAGCAGAGCAGAAAAAGGGATGCGAGAAAGATGAAAGGAGGAAACTCAGGCCAGCCACCAGCTTCACAGTAGTCATGGAGTAAGAGTGAAGTAAGATACATTGAAGTAAGGAAATGCGAAAGCTCAGAGTCAAAAGGCGTATGAGAATAATTTACGTTAAGAAAAGCTGGCTAGAAACATTCCTTCCCCAACTGACCATCCTATCCCCTCCTGTTACAGTTACTCCGATACTCTAACACACAAAGATACAGAAAAGAAAGAGAATTATAGATCAATCTCCCTTATGAACATTGATACAGAAATACTCAATAAAATACTGGCAAACCAATTCCAAGAACACATCAGAAAAATCATCCACTATGATCAAGTAAGCTTCATTCCAGAGATTCAGGGATGGTTAAATATACAAAAATCTGTCAATATAATTCATCTTATAAACAAACTGAAATTAAAAAAAAAATACCTGGTCATCTCATCAGATACTCAAAAAGCCTTTGACAAAATTCAACACCCCTTTATGATAAAGGTCTTGGAGAGATTCGGGATAATCACCTTTAGAAATGTGACAGGATACAAGATTAACTCAAAAATCAGTAGCCTTCCTAGATACAAATGATAAACAGGCCAAGAAAGAAATCAGAGAAACATTACACTTTTTAATAGCCACAAACAAAATAAAATATCTTGGGGTAACTCTAATCAAACACCTGTATGACAAGAACTTTAAGTCTTTGAAGAAAGAAATTGAAGAAGATAACAGAAAATGGAAAAAAAAATCTCCCATGCTTTTAGATAGGTAGGATCAACATAATAAAAATGACAACCCCACCAAAAGCAATCTACAGATTCAATGCAATCTCCATCAAAATCCAAATACAATTCTTCACAGACCTTGATAGAACAATATTGAACTTTAAGTGAAAAAACGAAAAACCCAGGATAGCTAAAAACAATCTTGTACAATAAAGGAACTTCTGGAGGTATCACCAACCCTTACTTCAAGCTCCTCTATAGAGCCATGATCATAAAATAACTTGGTATTGGCATAAAAACAGACACATAGACCAAAGGAATCAAATTGAAGACCAAGGGACACACTACATAAGACAAAACAGTAGTCTACAGAATGGGAAAAGATCTTCACCAACCTCACATCTGGTGACAGATCTCCAAAGCATATAAAGAACTCAAGAAACTAGACATCAAAATACAAAATAACACAATTAAAAAATGGGGCAAGGATCTAAATAGAGAATTCTCAACAGAAAATTCTCATTTTTTTTATGTTTTCAATGTAGACATATTTCACATTTTTGGTCAAATTCCAGGGATTTTGTTGTTGTTTGTGTGTTTGTTATATTTTGGCTATTGTATATAGAAATATTTCTCTGATTATTTTCATAATGTGTTTATAATTGGTATATAGAAAGGCTTCTGCTATTTATATGTTAATTTTGTATCCCACAAGATTAGTGGAAATATCTGTGAGTTCCTAAGATATTCTGGTGAAGTATTAGGGTCTGAAAAAAGAATTATACCTCTTGTTTTTATTAATTTCATTTCTTATTATGAATTCTTCATATTTCTTTCCCTTCATTAAATGAAACCTAAGGAACTTCCATTGAAATGCTGTTGGGTGTGATAATAATGAATGCCCATGCTTTGTTCTATAAGGATAAAAGAAATGCTTTCCATACTTTAAAACTAACTTTGGTATTGGTAAAAATTTCTTGAAGATATATTGTATAAGATTGTGAAAAGTTTATTTTATTTCTAATTTACCAGCATTTAGATCATGAATGGTCAAATTTAGCATACTCCCAAAGATTCTTGCTCCCTTTGTGACAAAAGTGGGGTTTGGATGGACTCTATGTGAATCGCGGCAGTCCCAATCTTGTCGTAGAGACCCAAAAGATTCCTAGAGAACTGCAAATCTTTTTCTGAATTGGAATTACAGAGAAGTTGGTTCTAATGTCAGTGAAGGAAAGCCTCAGCCAGAAGAGAGAGAAACTTGACAGGAAAGTGACGGCAAATACACAAAAGCAGAAGCGTCCTTCTTATGTGTCCTTTCTTGTGAGTCTCACCGGAAGGTGGATCCTAGATTTAGGGTGGATCTTTCCACTTCCAATGATCCAGTCGAGAAAATCCCTCACAGGTGTCCCCAGCTGTTTGGGTTTCAGTTGATTCCAGATGTAGTCAGTTTGACAACTAAGATTAGCCTTCACAACTTTCATTAGCATATGAATTTGCATTTGTTTGGCAAACTTTCCATGTCCTTCCCAGATTCACCAAAGATAAAAAGACAGAATTTTGTATGGAATTAATCTTCAGATAGTCAGGCAAAAGTACAATGCTACAAATATAGTTTCATTATAAAAGTAATGTTTCTAAAATATTTTTCATTTGAGATTAATTTTTTTTGATTTATCTGTTTTGGGGAATACATGTTATACATATATAAATTATTTTCCAATATGTTCATATATTGGAACAGGCTCCAAAATTTGAGACTTGGAATTTTGTTTGGAACCTAGTTGCAAAGACACACATTTTGTCTCTGTCTCATATCCAGCTATTCTAAGTCCATTTCAACTTTGAGGAGCCGCACTGAATTTGTGATTTCAGACCCATGTTTGAGCGCATTCCTTTCAGGTGTCAGGAATGATTGAAGAGGCAAAAAGCCAAATCTAAAATAAGAAGTGCTGATGATAATTGGCTGTTTTTTTTTTTTTTTTTTTAAACTGATGTTGTCATGACAATTTCTGAAGCTGAGGGAGTCTGTTCTCATAGGGGAAAACTGTGGAAGCTGAATGCAACACCACATGCCCTGGGAATATCTGTCGATCACACCCGAGATCATTTTCCATCTTAGAACCAGCACAGGGTGAATGGAAGCCAAGCGGTGGCAGCTGTTGTTATGAAGTCTCTAATTTACGGAGCTGGTCTACTGCATTTAGTTGTGGTCAACTAATTCTCTCCATGTGCCTCTTCTGCCTTTATGACATTCTCTGCACACTCCATTAGCGCTTTGGCTTCACAATGTACTTACTCACTCAAGCTTCAGATCTAGGAGTTATTCTGGACCTATCCCAGCTCTCTAATCATCCCCAGAGTTTAAAAAGCAAAAGAATAAAGGAACAGCTTCTAATTCCTGCTGATTTTACTTTTTTCAGTGACTTTTTCTCTGCCTTCATTAGATTATGTAACTGAAAGCAGGGATTCAGTCACCAGACTTGGTGGTTCATATCTATATATCTATTTTGCTAGTTCTAGGGAGGAAAGGCTTAGTGCAAATGAGCATTAATGAGTTTGAGGATGGTTTGTACTCTACGATGAATTTAAGGTTTGCTGCCGGGGTGAGCAATCTAACAAGAATTTTAACAATTTAATTACTTCAATAAATTCTGTTATACCGCTTCATGCTTAGTGTTTATGGGCTTTGCTGCTTCCCTCTACTAGAGAATCTCTCTACATTGAGAATTTGGTCAGTTTGTGCACGGCCTTCCTCAATCATTTCACATAGCCAGTCTACATCCTTCCTAAACCAAGCAAATCAATGTGATACAGCTAGGGTGATCTCAATAGCACTCTATGAGCATATCCATCTTAGCACTTAACTTATGCTACTCATAATTCTTTAGATTGGAACTCCCCCTGAACATAGAATAATATATATCATTTGTTTTCGGCTTTCCGGTGTTTAACACAAGGATAGGTCATAACTCTCATGCTGCTATGTCATACGTCCTTTTCCATTTGATATGACAAAATACCCAGACAAAAGACATTTAGGGAAGACTGTTGGCTGAGACGGCTTGTTCATTTCCTGGCTACCCAGACTCCAGAAATAATCACACAGAAATCTGTATTAATTGTAATACTGTTTGGCCAATATAGCTTGAGAGTATTTCTAGCTAGCTCTTATATCTTAAATCAATCCAACTCTATTCATTTGTGCATCGCCATGAGGTTGTAGCCTACCTACTGGCAAGGTTCCAGCATCTGTCTCCTCTGGCAGTGGCTACGTGGTATCTCACTGGCTTCACCTACTCTCCCAGTCTGGCGATGCTCTGGTAAGCCACTGACTGAAAGAAGGTTCTTTATTAACTAATGGCAATAAAACATATTCATAGTATATAGAAGGGAAACCCACACCAGAAGAAAGGGTTTATTTTAGCTCTCATTTCTAGATTCTGACCCATCATGGTGGGGAATTCATATCACAAGCTGTTCGGGGGAGCTGCTCACACTGTAACTATAGTCAGGAATAGAGAGCAAAAAATACCTACATGCTAGTTCTCAGCTTGCCTTTTTGTTTTTCTTATTTAGCCCAGGGCTCAGCCCAGGAAATGGCAAAGCCCACATTCAGGAGTGGGAGTTTCTATCTCAGTTAATCATATTAAGAAAATTTCTTGTAGTCTTGTTCCTAAAATAACCCAATCTACAGAATTCCTCAGGGAGAATCCCATCTTGGGTGACTGTATAATATGTCAAGTCTGCAATCCAAATGTACTACCACATTTGAAAACACATCAATTCTGGCTCTTGCCAGTGAATACGCATAAGGATATTAATGTGATATAAGTAATAGAACTCCTTGATCATTATTCAGAAAATGTTTAGGTGATTAATCATTACTGTCTGTACAAGTCAAAAGCAATTTAAATACATCT
Organism: Microtus ochrogaster; assembly: GCF_000317375.1. Lineage (NCBI taxonomy): Eukaryota > Metazoa > Chordata > Mammalia > Rodentia > Cricetidae > Microtus > Microtus ochrogaster. The sequence continues at coordinate 62,714,995 of NC_022012.1, forward strand.
AGTATTTTTCTGTTTTTATAGAAAGGATTAAAAATATCAAAGTATAATACTCAACATATTCATGTTTTTGTCTTTTCCTGCAGATTGCTGCCAATTCCTGGGGAAAGTCGTGGGGAGAGAATGGCTATTTTAGGATTCTTCGAGGAGTAAATGAGTCTGACATTGAAAAATTGATTATCGCAGCATGGGGCCAACTGACAAGTTCAGATGATCCATAGCTATCAAATTCCCATAAGGTCATGCATTTAAGAACTCATTAAATTGAATTTTAGCAATGTAAGATTCTTTGCATCAATGGAAGGGTTGCATTTCTGTTGTGTGCATAGAACATTCCTTATTTTTCTTATTTTACCCCAAGATCTAATCTTTTGTTTTCTTTATATTATTGAGTATATTAAAATACTAATAAAAGAAAGAGAGGTTACTTGGCATTAAAATTCCCCCAGTGTTATTATTTTGCTCTCATGGTGGTGTCCTCTTTGATTTTAATTGTTCACAGTGTGACAGGATTAGGTTTCAATTTCATATCGCTCTTTTACAGAAATTTTATGAACCCACTCTTGAGCTGAGGAGTCTGTCAGATGACAAAAAACAAATTCACTAGTGTCCCAGCTCCATAACTTTCTTTTCAACAAATAATGAGCTAATATTTTGTTTCCTTTTATTTTGTTTAAACTTTGCTTGTGCCGGGCGATGGTGGCGCACGCCTTTAATCCCAGCACTCGGGAGGCAGAGGCAGGTGGATCTCTGTGAGTTCGAGACCAGCCTGGTCTACA
>NC_022012.1:62716180-62717467 GCF_000317375.1 Microtus ochrogaster
TCTGTAGACCAGGCTGGTCTCGAACTCATAGAGATCCGCCTGCCTCTGCCTCCCGAGTGCTGGGATTAAAGGCGTGCGCCACCACCGCCCGGCAATAAATGTATTTTTATCACAAACATTTCACAGTTTACTGCTTGAGACTTTAAAAAGTAAGCTAAATTAGCTCTGTTTCAGTCCTCTGTCGTCGCAGAAACAAAAACAAAGACACACTCTTTTTGAAATTCACTGGCATCTAAATAAGAGAACAAAGCTATTCATGAACATAGCTGATCATGATATACTGGTAGAGTAGCAGTGGTCTAACTTTATGGGTACTCCTGTAAAAAGTTCTTCTGTTTGTGTGTTGCTTTCATTGGTTGAATAAAGAGACTGCCTTGGCCCTTTGATAGGGCAGCCCTTAAGTGGGTGGAGTAGACAGAACAGAATGCAGGGAAGAAGGGAAGTGTGGCAGACCCCATGGCTCTCCTGCCCAAGAGGGATGCTGGTTAGACTCATGTTGGTAAGCCACAGTCAAGTGGCGATAACACATTAATGGAGATAGGTTAATCAAGATGTGAGAGTTAGCCAATAAGAGGCTAGAGCTAATGGGTCAGGCAGTAATTTAATTAATACAATTTCTGTGTGGTTATTTCAGATATAAGCTAGCCGGGTGGTGGGACAGCCTGCTCCTCCATACATCATACTCCATTACTCTTAGTTTCATTGTAGGGATTTTTATGTAATATTCACAAAGATAGTTTGGCTAGATAAGCCAATCATCTTGAGAATGAGAGAATGCAAGGCAGGTGGATATACACTTCTACCCCATACCAGACACCTAAATATATCTGCAGTTATATTGGTCATTAATCATTGTAGTTTTACCACAAGTACCTATTCACTTGCTTTCCCCCTCAAATAATTTACATGTTTCACCTTATTGATGGTGTTCCTAATTCTGTAGAAGGTTGAGAAGTAATTGGCTTTGTTTTGTTACCCTGGGATGCTTTAGAAACAGCTGCTACAACACATAGTTTGTTTGGGTCTTCAAATAAATGCTAAGAGGGGAGGGGGCAGGAAGTAAAGCAGGCACTGACAGGCTAAATCCGGCAGAACCAACTTTACCTCATAAGGAAAGAAGCGATAACCAGACAAAATTCATTTAGGAAACAAAGAGTTTATTTCAGATCACATTTCTAGTTCCAGTTCATCATAGTGGACATTACAGCCACAGCATAAAATATGAGATACTGCTCACACTGTAGACATAATCAGTAATATAGGCAAAAAAAAAAAAAAAAAAAAAAA
>NC_022012.1:62717571-62724093 GCF_000317375.1 Microtus ochrogaster
CTTTTGTTTGTTTCTTTGCTATGAATTATTCTTATTCAGCCCAGGGTTCATTCAAGGGTCCAGGCCAGGAAATTGTGCTCCCCGCATTAAGGATGGGTCTTTCTACCTTAATTAATTAATTCTTCAGCTGAAGGATACTCTAGTGTCTCTTTTATGGCTGGCAAACAAGGGGAAAATATATCCAGTGTCAAGAAAAAAAACACAATCAAAGCATAGCAGTCTCTGCTTGCTGAATAGCCAGCCTATGGTTGCCAAAATAGTACAGACAAGGCAGCATGAACAGGTACTCACAGTGTTTTTATGGGTGTCAAACATGAGCAATGCATTATAAACTCAGAATGGCAGATGGTAAGCATCACTTTTCAAAAGACCATGATTCAGTAGGTGCACAAAGATTATGCTATTCACATGGAAAACAATAATGGGGATATTTTCTCCATTTGACTTTTGTCCTTAGATTATACTGTATTAAAATGTCCCAGCCCTTGGAAGACAGGTGGGAGGATTCAAGTCTAGCCAGAGCTACAAGGCAAAAAAAAAAACAAAAAAACAAAAAACAAAAAAAAACAGGTGAGACTGACACTAACTGAGTAGTCCATTAGTTTGTTGAATTGGTGACTTACCTTAACACACAGACAGAAAAGATGGGAACCCATGGTCTGGGCTTTTTGATGGAAAAGCCATAGCAGTTGCATAAACTCAACATGTTTATTATATACAGCTGATCAAGAAGACAGGATTCTCTTATATAGATAAACAAGGAATTGAGGCAGGGTTATTATAAACAACAAAACAGGGAGGCATGTTTAGCTAATCTCAGTAGGGGTAGTTTCTGTCTGGGAGCTGTCTTATATACATAGCATAGGCTGTACATATCCTAGGCGAAGAAAGCTACTATGGACATTTTCTACACACAGCATCAACGTTCACACTTGGACTGGAGGAAGGCTTCCCATTTCTATGAGCTTCACTCAGTGAAAGCTTGGTCACTTCCATTGGATGGAGGCACTAAGGTCCTTGACATGGCTGTGTCCATGTCAACAACAACACTCAGGACTTCACTTGCTCCCTACAAGCTACCCCAAGAAGAGAATGCTTTAGTTCAGAAGAAAGAGTTACACAACATGACTGCGCATCAACTTGGGCCCCTTTAAACAATTTCTTTTGTCACTGTTTCCATGCATGTAATCTTCCTGTTGCAAAATAACAATGTCTGCAAGTAGAATTGGCCACAAATACGATTTTATTCAACCAGGAAAATATGTCTCAGATTAGAAGATACTTGACTGACAACATCTGATTTTTTTTTCTCCTGTCTACTTAGAAATTTAGGCTTTGTTGTGAGTTTCCATTTTGATTGCTTATTTCCTACAATTTTCTTGAAGAAGCATCCTAAATATTAGATGTTGAATTAATGCTTGAGCATTTCCAGGATTTGAGCTGTGCCTCTTCTGATGGCATCAAGAAATATGTAAAAGATGAATTACGGAGGGGGAAAATGTATGTACAAAAATACATTGTATGAAAATTTTTAATCAAAAAATTATAAAGCCTCTCCCTTAGTAGCTGCAGCACTCAAGAAGCTGGTCCTGCTCTTCTCTTGGGCCAGCACAGTAGAGCTGACCCTGTTGACCGAGGTGCCAGTGAGCTGGTCCTGAGGGTGTGAGAGTCGCCACACTGCCCTGGTCTACCAGGTGGTGGTGAGGGCAAGGGAAAGATGCTCCTCTTTGCCCCTGCCACCTAGTGGGTGAGGGAGCTGACCATCCCCCTTACAAGCTGCAGCACTCTGGAAAGTGGATCCTGCCTCTTGCTCGGGCAGCACAGAGGAGCTAACCCTACCGAGAGGGTTGAGGGTGAAACGGTCCTGAAAATGTGAGCATGGGAGATCTGGTACTGGACCTCATCTGCCATATGGTAGTGTGACAGGGGGAGAATCCCCTCCCCGCTTGGGCCTTTGCTACCTGTGGCAGGTGGGAGAGCTGGGTGGGCCTGCCCCTCTTCAGCTACAATAATTGGGAATGTGTTCTCTACACCTCACCTAAGCAACAGTAGAACTGGCCCTGATGGTGTAGGCTTGGAGAGCCTCACCCTGAGGGCATGAAAGCAGGAGACAGGGCTCCACCCCTTGCTCATTGCTGCCAGGGGTGAACTAGCCAGGGCAACGCTGGAGAGCGCACCCAGATGGTGAGGACAGGGGAGAGCTGGTGGACTGATCAACCCTGCAAATACCCAGGCACAGAACCAGGATTATGAGTTGGCCCATCCAATATCCACCCAATCTGTGATCTGCTGGAGCACCTGAAGGGGCCATTTCTGCAGACCCAAAGCTGCAGGATCTCTATGACACAGGGCAACAACAGGATATCCAAGAGAAGTTCCAGTGAGGGCCCAGCACTGATAATGTAGCACAAACCAGAGGCCTCAAACCCGAACAATGACTCTGCAATAAACACTTGCAAGTAAAGTTATGTGGATAGAAGAATTTGCTATGTGACCCACTATCTCATGCTACATCTTCCATGACAATTCTCCTTTTCTGTTTTCTTTTTTTTCCTCTTAAATTTTATTTTATTTTGAGGAAGAGGGTGCAAGGACAGAGGGTGGATATAAAGGGACAAGGAATAAATGGGATCAAGAAGCATGATGCGAAAGACACAAAGAATAAATAGAAAGAAAGTTTAAATAAGTAAATACACATGTTTTTTTTTTTTTAAAAAAAGGTTAAAAAAAAGAACTTTTCAGGCCTTGCTCCCTTCCTACTTTACAATGCTATTGTATCTCATTTTTTTTCTAAATAACAAAACTACTCTCTTGGTTTTTAAAAGTATGTATTGACAAATTCTCTCAAAATAAATAAATATAAATGAAGTATTTAAGTTAGTATTTATTTAATCATTGAAATAAACATAGTAAAAAAGCAAACAAAACAAATCAAGACAAAAAGCCAGTTACCTGGCTGAAGGTGAGAAAGCCACAGGAGGGGCCAAGTCAGAGCCCAGATGAGCAGCAGTAGGCAAAGCCCCTCCCTCGCTCCGAGACCGAAGGGATGAGGACATGAGTTTGAACTGGAACCCAGCAGCTAGAATTAGTCCTGCAGTAGCTCTGAGTGGACCTGGTCTGCTGGTGAGAGACAGAGCTATTAATAAAAATGAGGCTGCCAAATTTGCCACAGTCATCTAAAGGTGTGGACCCCAGACTCCTCCCTCTCTATTGCTTCCCAAGCTCTCATCAGAATCTCTGTTTGGCTAATCCTTTTAGAAGGTAAGTGATGATATTTATGAAAGAGAGTGAGGTATCAGGATCGATATTTATACTTTAGCAAATACAGAGGAAAATAGGTGAAGTAAGAAACAAGCCTGGAAACACAGAAAACCAAATTTAAACTTTGGTTTATTCTGTGTAGACGTGGGAATAATTTATTTGTAAACTCAGTCTCTTTATTAATACATCTGTATTACATAATGTAATACCAACTGCTATACATCTGTTCCTGTTTAATTGAGGGACTATATTATAATATGATCTGCATATAGAAAGGCTTTTATATCACTTTTTTTCCATGATTTGTAGACACTCACCTTCTATCATCATCTGTCTGAAAGTCTGTGTTGATCTGAGTAGGAGACATTTCTTTTTCTTTGGATGGAAGTTAATTCCATTTTCAAAGACAATAAATGGAGGTAAAGACAGTGGGACTTTGTAAACTACAGCTTTATGAAATATTTCAAGAGACATAAAGCATAAATCCATGAGGTGCCATGGTATCAGAAAAAAAAAGACTTCTGAAGAGCACACAGACATTCTGTCTCCTGAAAAGTCAATGTAAGAAGAAAAATTCAACCCCCACTGTCAAGAAGGGGTTATTAAAGGAGAATAAAAAGCTTCTCTGGTTCTCCTGTGGATATTTTTATGCCTCATTTTGATATGCTCTCTGATACATATGATTAAAACTCATTATCGTTGAATCAAAGGGAATGGAATTTTACTCCATAGCCACCACCAGTAAGAGCCCCATTATGTAGACAAAGAATGGTAGTAATTCTTCTGTCTACGAAGTGCTGGCTACAGCTTCAGGATTCCTATAAGGCAGGCAGTTTCATTCTTTGCTTCCCAAGATAGTTTCCATGGACTCTTTCATCTGAGACTCTACAAGAAAACTTGTACAGTGAATTTAAAGAAAATCTTATGTTATAATCTCGACTGGAAAAATTCATTGTGTAGCTGCTGAGGGAGCCCACAGCAAAGTGTAGCATAGACCCACTGTGCTTCTGTTCTCATTGACTTCAATCACGTATCTTTCTGGGGTTACAGAGTTACACCATTGTCTTATGAATGACCTCACGAACTTCCCCCCTAAAAAGCTTTAGTAAATTATACACTGCTCAGTTGATATTTATGATATGCCTCCAAAAAAATATCTTAGCTACTGTGCAAGTTACTAGTCCTGAAGGAAGTGACTGCCAAAAGAAACACTTCCTGTCTGCATTAAGTCACCAATTATTCTTTTGGAAAACAGATTTAGGGAGACACTGGCCACTTTTAAATGTGAAATTGTGCATAGTGCTTAGAAAGCTACTTGATACTGGAACTTCTGTGATTTAGCATAGCAGGGCATAGGTATCTCACTGTACAAATCAGTTTTGATGTCTCCACCAGAATGCAGCCCTGGGTTGAAAGATTTGTTTTTTGTATTTTTTTTTTTGTTTTTGGTAATACACTGGCTAGTACATAAGATTTTTCTGTATATGTGTCAGTATATAAAGTATACTTTTTTGCTAAGCCCCAGGACTTTATATGAAGAAATTACTTCAACTCTTTAGTCAACGGTCAACATAGGCATTCCCAGCAATGAATTTGCAACTTGCCAGGTCATTTGATTGGTCATCATGAATGGATGTTGCAGCAGTACCTCCATGAGTAGCAACTGCCAAAGTCCCAATACCCTTAGTTTAAACAAGAAATTAGAATTTACAAGGAAACTTTTTGCAGGTGATGGTTTTAGTGGAATATGAATACTTGTCTCCAGACCCATTAAGTTGGACACATTCCATGAGTATGACATTTTGTGTGTCAACCATATTTGTTTCTGTATCATTATGTTAGTCTTCAGTGTTTTATTTTACTTCAGCTTTTTTTTTTTTTATCTCTGAGGTGAATTAGTAAGTTGTTTGAGTTCTTGATTTACTGTAACTACTTGTCCTACTTAGGGTTTCTATTGCTAGGCTGACCAAACCAACTTTGGGAGGAAAACTTTAATTTAGCTAACACTTCCAAATCATAGGTGATCATTGAAAGGAGTCAGGACAGGGACTCAAACAGAGAAGGAACCTGGATGCAGGAGCTGACACAGGGGACATAGAGTGGTGCCTGTTACTACCTTGTTCATTACAGGTACTTAGCCTGCTTTCTTATAGAACCCAAGACCACCAGCCCAACAGTGTGCCCATCCACAGTAGACTGATTGCTCTCATGTCACCTGCCAACTAAGAAAATACTCTACTGGCTTGCCTGCTGTGCTGTCTTAATGGAGACATTTTCTCAATCAAGATTCCCTCCTCAGAAGACTATAGCTTATGACAAGTTGACATCAAATTAGCCAGCACACTACTCATAGCTATAAACTTTTTAGAACACCTTTTTAGTATTCTAAAAATCCCTGTAAGTTGCATTTCCATTTGAATTTGATTTCGGTATTTAAAAACTTCTTGCTTGAGTTCTTCAGTGACCCCGCAGTCATTCTAGAATTTATTACTGACAACACTCTCTTATAAAGAACTGGAAGACACAGCTTTTCTTTTAAGCAAACTAGCTTCCCACAGAGACAAAGAAAATGGAAATTAAAAAGTCAGATGAGATGTAAATGATTTTATGTTTTAGATTGTTTCATATTCTTCCCCATGTAATAATTGTCCTGAAGGTACCTTGTATCTTAGCATATTAATTCTCAGGTTCCCCCTCCCCCCAGGAAGGGATATTTGACTGAAGGAAGTTTTATTTTTATAATCGTAACGACTGTAGATAATTGCCAATTGCAATCTGCAGCATTTCATCAACTCTAATTTATGCTTTTGTTTATGAGCCACCTTTCTGCTGAAGTGAATATTAGTTTAGAATGGCTGTATCTCCATGATCACTTAAGGCCAAGTTCTGTTGATTGCTACTCACTGCATTTTGCTGACTGGTGTGCTTATGGAAGTGCTGGAAAGGGTTATGGGATGGTGAAGACAATGGCTCAGTGAGGTAGTAGCCTTTGCCCTGATTTAGCAATGTTGGATGGCACCTGTAAGATAAACAGCAAGACTGAAATTACCCCCCTGTGTATTAAATTCCGAGGAAAAACCGCTGTAGGCATTTTAGAAAAATGACTAACATTTGTAGCTATATTTGATCTATTGTTGAAATAAGAGCGGCAGGGCTGCGTCCCCCTGCGTCCCCAGCACCCTGCCGCCCACATGGCTAGCTTAGCTTATGCCCCGAAATAATTACACGGAAACTGTATTCTTTTAATCACTGCCTGACCCA
>NC_022012.1:62727220-62727826 GCF_000317375.1 Microtus ochrogaster
GTTCTGTTTTCTCCGCCTACCTAAGGGTTGGCCTATGAAATGGGCCTAGGCAGTTTCTTTATTAATAAGAAATCATTCCCACATCAATCTATTAGTCAACTAAATTATTGTGTTAGTTACATTAGCAGTCATTTAGCGTCTACAGTATACTGCATGACATGACTTCTGTTCATACAGTTTCTAAGTTAATTTAGGAACTGATCTATATGGCTGGGGGGTGTTTAATCACATGCCAGCTATATATCCTTCATGACAGTGTTGTCCTGGTATCTTGGCATATAGAAGGATAAGTACGGGCAGAGGAAGGGAGTAGAAACATGTCACCCGTGTCATAACAGGGATTCTGTCATACCATGTGATCAAACCTGCAGCTGGCTTAGAGAAACCAGATTGGATTCTGAGTCATTTTGCTCAAGATCACTCTTCATCATTCCCAAACAAATCTCAAAAAAAAAAAAAAAAAAAAAAGACATGCTTGAACGTAAGTATGTTTAAGGAGAGTGCTAACTATTTTCGTCAACAATATTATGGATCTAGAAATTTTTATTTTCACTAATTTGTCTAGAACAAACCATAAAAACTTGAATTTTTACTAGTCTCCATGTT
>NC_022012.1:62727926-62767089 GCF_000317375.1 Microtus ochrogaster
GCCTGTCCTGGAACTAGCTCTTGTAGACAAGGCTGGCCTCGAACTCACAGAGATCCGCCTGCCTCTGCCTCCTGAGTGCTGGGATTAAAGGCGTGTGCCACCACTGCCCGGCTCCATGTTACTTTTAAAGAAAATCTAGGGGTCGTATGGACAAGAATGGAAAAGCAGGTTCAGGGTACCAACTGAGGAGTATGAGACCTGAAGAAGTAAAATTAAAGAAGATTAGGATGTGCAAATTAGGAGACAAGCCCTCCCCACCCCCCTTGGACAGCTAGGTTAATATGGAGGAATGAGAAAAAGCAGGTTTAGGGGTGAAACAACAGCTCATATTTGGGTACACTGCCCTATCATGTCACGTTTTCCACAATTCTAAACTGACAATGTACCTTCTTAGCCTAGGATGGAGGCAGGAGTAGCCTCTTGTTCTGAATGAGCTGATCAATGGAAGAGTAAACTGAGTGGCCACAGGGAGCTGGTCAGTGTATGGAGAGATGCCCTGGTGACAGGGGAATGGCCACAGGGAGCTGGTCAATGTATGCAGAGATGCCCTGATGACAGGGGAATGGGCATCATGACAACAGGTGACAAAGGAACACGTACAGATAAAGAGATCTGGGAACCTTCTTCCTCACCATGATCCAATTAAAATTAAGTAACTCCTTGGTTTTCACTATCTCCAGACAGTAACTAGGCAAGAAATAAATCTTCAGTTAACTGATTTTAACATAGGAATGATCATAATTAGCTAGGAGATAAAGAATGTATTTTTGCCTATAGTAATATATAATAGATGGACAATTAACATAGAAATTACACAGTCATACTTTTTATAAAAACTAATAATACATTATGTGTCTATATTTGCATATACATATTATATGTGTGAATATACATATACATTCTGACTATAGGAAATTTTGAGACTATTTTGTGTCTTTGGTAATACTTTGGTGGTATTTGTCTTAAGCAGATAGTATTAGCTTGTTTATGAATACTCAATATTTTTAAGCACAAAAATACAAATGAGTTGTTAAAAAGATTTGGTGAGCATACCAAAATTTTATATTTTTATTAGTAATGTCTGTAAAATGAAGTAATTGCTTTATCTCTTAAGAAAATCACTGGGCATTTAGCTTTAATAGCACCACAAATCTGACAGCCTTGTCTATTGTAAATGTGTAGCATTGCTAATACAATTCAGGGGATTCATTCTTTGTCTACATACGTAGTGTTCTTTGTAAAACTGTGTGTCCTTTTGAGATAGATGAGAATAAAAGACTGATGAAAATAATCAAAACTGATGGCGTTTGCTACTTTTGCTCTGACAGGAACTGAACAAGCGACAAGGGCCATTTAAAGAAAGGACTAAGGAAAACAGCAGACTCTGAAACCCCATGTGTCTTCATATACAAACCAAATAAAAGAGCAGAGCGGCATGAGTTCTGCCTGTTGACTTTTCATGCTCTATATGAAATCTAATTTAGACTTGGGAAAAAATGACATCCTCAGCATAGATGGCTTTGCGCTTACAGCGTGGATGAGAAACGAAGGACTTTCCAGTGAGGTGTAAAGAAAAGGCTCTTGGGGGGAGGGGAACTCAAAGGTTGTAAAGGACTTTGATTTGGGTTTTGTGGGGTTGGAGAGCAAGGAAGTTGTTCCAATTGCGTTGATGAAGCAGACAGATATTCCAAACTCTTCGGCAGCATCTTTCCTAAACCACTGTCATCTTACTTTGCTTTGAGGAAGTGGATTTAGGCTTTTGTGATTGCAGTCTATAAAAACTATAGCACTAATATCACAAAGCCAGGAAATTCTCTCCTGATGTTTTTTTCTACACTGTAAGACTAAAAACGTGTGTTCTATCCATACATTATTTAAGCTTTTGTAAGGAGTCTTTTCAAACTCTACTGATTATGGAAAACATAAAAAAAAAAAGAATGCTGAGATTAATCATTGTCTCTAATGGTAGTACATAATAATTAGATGTTTCTATTTCATAACTATACAATAATGGGTGAATTGATATTCGGTACTGCTTAAATACACTGCCATATAACACATAAAATGGTAAACCTATTTGAAAGTTACTTTGAAAGCAAATATTACTATACAAAATAGTATTCAGCCCTTTCTTCAGAAGTGCCCCCAGAAGCATATATTTTCCTAGAACATTTCTTAAATAAAACTTCCATGGTGAGTTGATGCCGATATCAAACCAAATTTCATATTAATTTTTTTTTGAAAAGCGAACGAAATTTTTTATCATTAAGCAAAAATTTATTTCAAATTAGAGTAAACTGTACAGGAGAGTCATTGATTTGTGTGACTGGCAAAAAGTAGAGGTGGCACTAAGCCCTGGCGCAACTACATCTGGAACCACAATGGCTGTGACTCCATCCTCCCTGATCTCTTCATCTCTCTCCTTTTGCTGCAGCTTGCTGCATTTCAGACTCCGTACATACCATGCCACTTAGGTAGCCGACCTTATTCACACAGGAGTTAGTACCCTGCATCATCCAAACTTAGTGAACAAATGGGTCCCCAAGAGTGGCCCCCAGACCAAGAGCATAAGCGGTAGCTGGGAATTTGTTAGATACTGCTAGTGTCGCAACAGGAAGTCATGTCAGACTTTCCCACAGAGAAACTCAGGACCCAAGGATCCTTTCCTGCTACTTCTCTCTTAACACACCGATTGGGTGTTTCTGAGACATGCTAAATCATTGAACAGTCGTTGCCTTTGAGCGAACAGAAAGGGGGCTTTAGTAGAAAAAAAACACAAAACTTCAGAATGTGGGTCCACCCAGGGCTCCAAGGAGGGAGCAGGGTCTTGCCCAGTGCTATAATGGACTGAGCTGGAGAAAGAGACCCACAGGCAGGCCCGGGACTTTTGCCCCGGGCACTGAGGAGAACACAAGGACCCACTCGGTGCCTAGCAGCATCAGGCGTATGGGAACTAGTAGGGTGAGCAAATGTACGGTGTGGTGCGGTGGGGAGAGAGAGAAAGGTTCATGTCCTGTGGAGAGAGGCAGATCCAAAGAGGCAAAAGCAGTGGGGAACAGGTTGATGTGGGTAGTTTGATTGCTACCCAGGCCCATGGCAATGTCTCTTTCTGGACTGCTGCTGGGACCCACATCTGGGTTCAAGGCCCTGATGCAGCTGCGGTCTGTGTTGATGTCCCTGGCTCCTGAAACCACCTCAGGCCTAGAGGATAGGGCTGCACTGTTGGCCCCACCCCCTCATTGGCTGAAACACTAGGAAGATACCGTCCTGTCCCTTGCCTGCTGAAACACTCAGGATAGAGAGACTTTTACCTCACCTGGGCAGCGCAAGAGCTGATCCTGTTCTTAGAGGCATGGGCTAGATGGCCCTGAGGGAGTGAGAACCGAGAGCAGGTCTTGTCTGCCATATGGTGAGATGCTTCCCTTCTCCCCTCGCCACTTCAGAAGGTGGGGGACTTGACTCAACCCCTCACCAGCTGCAGCATTCAGGAGAAAGGGTTCTACACCTTACCTGGGCACCACAGTAGACAGGAGAGCGGGTGAGCCAGTCCTGAAGGTGCGAGAGTAGCAAAGCTGGCACGGCCTCCATGTCTGCAATATAGTGGTGGGGCAAGGTAAAGATGCCCTCCTCTCTCAATCCTACCGCTTCCAACTGGCAAGAGAGCTGACCCTCGCTGTTACCAGCTTCAGCACTCTTGGAAACAGGCCCTGCACCTTGTCTGGGCAGTGCAGCAGAGCTGACCTTGTTGGCAGGGTCGGGTTGAGCAAGCCCAAGAGGTGAGCCTGGGAGATCTGGCCCCACCCCTCATATGCCATATGGTGGTGTGGGTGGGGAAGAGAAACATACCCCCTGCCCAGGCACCTGTGGCAGGTGGGAGAACTGGCCCTGAGGTCATGAGAGTGAGGAAGTTGTCCCTGACCCTCAGCAGATGCAGAACTCAGGAGACTGCCACTGTATCTCACTTGGGCAACACTGTAGAGCTGGCCCTATTAATATGGGCGTGGGAGAGCCTACCCTGAGAGCATGAAAGCAGAACTGGCCTTGCCCCTTGCCCATTGCTGCAAGGGATGAACTAGTCAGGGTAATGGTGGAGAGCTCACCTTGTTGATGAGGACCAGGGAAAGCTGGCAGGTGACCAACCCTGCAAACACCCAGGCCCAGGATCAGGATTATGAGTTGACCCACCCCAATATCCACACCATCTGTGATTTGCTGTAGCACATGAAAGGACCGACCATTCTTGCAGACCCAAAGCTGAAGGATCTCCACGACACAGGGCAGCAACAGGATATCTAAGATGATTCTCAGTGAGGGCCCAGCACCAGTAGTGTAGCAGAAACCAGACCAATGACTGCAATAAATACTTGCTAGTAAAGATATATGGATAAATGGGTTTACATGATTCACTGTCTAATACTATAGTTTCTATGCTGAGATTGATTTTTTCTTTTTCTCTTAAATTTTATTTTATTTTATTTTTGGGGGGGTTGCATGGACAGAGGGTGGATACGAAGGGATGAGGAAATGAATGAGATCTATATACAAAATGCGAAAGAGACAAAAAATAGAAATAAAGTTAAAAAACTTCAGAATGGGACTCTAATTGGCTTAGCTTCAATATAGCAAGGATGGCTGGATGATTAGAGACAGAGAAGTGGAGAACCAAAAACTACATGGAATGGGAAAAAATATAGACCATAGATTAATTTTCAAAGAAAAGTTTGCCCTCTTTTTTTTTCAAGACAGGATTTTGCTGTAACTTTCGAGCCTGTCCTGGCACTCACTCTGTATACCAGGCTGGCTTTGAACTCAAAGAGATTTGCCTCCCTCTGCCAAGTGTTGGATTAAAGGCATGAACCACCACTGCCCAAAAGAATATGTCGAATATGTCCTTATTGATTATATATATATAATATATATATATATATATATATATATATATATATATACACAATAAGCTCCATGAAAAATAAAGCATTTAATAAAGTTTTACCAAAAGGGAACAGGCTAAACACCCCGGAGAAAAGCAAAGTTTGCTCATATCCTCCACATCTGAAAGCATGGAAATCAGAAAATCTATGTCCATATCCGCATCACCGCCAGACAGAGATCTACTTCCAGTAATCCCAGAGACAGTGTCACTCATTGACGGGCACAGTCTCAGAAGTTCACTTTGAATACATTTTATTTGGAGGTGAGAAAGGGAGGAAGGAATGTTGTAACTATGTTATTATCTCAAAAATGCAGAAAACAAACAATGAAACAAAAAATCCTCAATAACTATAGTTAAGTTAAAGGAACATCTTAAATTTTGCAATTAATAATAAGTTTGACTCAGAAATTCTTTTCAGAGAAGTGTATGTAAAATCATTTATCTGTGGTTGTGTGCTAAAAAGCCAAGATAGGAATGATTAGTATCAAAAGTTTCCTCTAGTTTCTGTATGACCATTCATAAGGGATATTTCTGTGCAAGTATGACCATCTAACATTCAGAGATGTTTGCTTTGTGTACCTTGAAATGCCTGTACATTGAACTCTGTCTTACTGAATGCTATTTTCTCAAAGTAAAATTAGAAACACTGTGTTCAGCTGGTTTAAAGTCCTCTAATATAAGGCAACCTCCTGGACACTGCTTTGTAATGTAGGCATATGAAGAGGCCTATATGGGAAAAGGGCTTCACTGTCTGGGGTAGGCTAAGGCTTGTTTCTGTTTCTGTTTCGTGACAGGTCCTAGGTAGAGCATTTTAGCATTGAGTATTTAGGCAAGGTCATGTGAGAGTACTTTAGATTCAGAATTTCTACAGTGGCAAAGCCAAAACTATTCTGTCACCATAGTGTTCAGAGAAATCTCAAGCCAGGCCTGTGGTGGTAGATACACCTGACAATGTGGTCCAGCCTCATGGTCTGGGTGCTTCCTGTAGGCTCTAATTAAACCCTGAGAGCTTAAACTGATCACTGTGTACTTCTTTATAGAAACTGAAAACTATGAGCAAAACAGAGAGATGAAGCATTATGAAATATTATTGGAATGTTTAACTGTATTATATGAAGTTCTTTGTTCTCCAATAGTATGTCAGCTCATGTAGTTTGTTTGGATTGGTTGGTTACTGCTCTAAACCCCGAGTTCTTGTGTGGTATATTCAATGAGTCAATAGAATATTAATAATGTAATATAAAATAAGTATTCTAAGTAAACTAGATAAATTGTCTAAGTTATGATGAAAACCAAGGGAGCATAAATATGCTATTGATTGACATAATATCTCCATGTGTTATGAGTAAAATGTGATGTTTGATTGATATGTACTTGTTCAAGTCAAGATGATTAACATATCCAGCACTTTACACCTTGGTAATTTCTTGATGAGGATGTTCAAATGCCTCTACTATTTGATTTAGATTTTTAACACTTAAACAGAAATGTAAATTACCAATCAGTAATCTTCTGCTTGCTGAGTTATTCTTCTGCTAAAAGGACTAAAATCTTTAGAATTATACATGACTCCAATGAATCTTGTCTATTTATGAGTACAAATCATTTATAATAAACAAGAACTCTCAGACACCCCAGGAACAGGTGCTCTTCCACACATTCAGAAACATGTCTTCTTTTGATTGATATGTCCTCAAAGTGGATGAAAATTTATATGTAAAAAGTTGAAATAAAAATTTAAATAACTTTATTATATTTCTTACTAAATCATGGGAGTGTAGGAGAAGACAGAAATAAAAAACATTCATTTCCCCTATGTTTTATAAATATTTAAGATTTGAAAGGATCATTGGTTATATAAATAAATAATGAAAAGGTAAGTTGTACTTAAAGTAAATTTAAATCTTTAGTAAAACTCAGTAGGAATGAGTCCTTTAGGGTGGGAATTGGATCATAGAACAGTCTTACTCCAGGGAAAACAGACAAGGTAGCCAGTGATAAAAAGCAGCTCTTCCTACTGAGAGGTAGGATGGTAAGGACTCGCAAATGCAGATTGTGGCAGAGTGAAAATCAGCAAAGCAGCGGGCCCGCTAATCACCTCACCCTGTATTCAAGGCCTACCTATCCTTTGTCTCTGCGCCTATGCTTTATCTGGCTATATTTATAGAGAGAGTACATGACCAAATATTTGAAACTGAGCTATTTTATCTCCAAATTATGCATTTAATCCTCAGATGCATCAATTTTTCCCATTTCCTTTATTATTAAAGTCCTCATTTTGCTGTTAAAATACATCAGTTTTAAAGAGGTTGTATAGGGATAGGTGGGTAAAAAACCTGATGAAACCCACAGAGATTTTGTTTAACAAATATCCATGACTATGTGAACTTGATATGGATTGTTGTACAGTATTTCTTCATCTACTTAATAAACATTATCAAGTATAACTCTATTTGTTATTAAAATGATACAATTTAATGTAATGTCAGCTTGTTCCTGCTTAGTTATTCTTGTTTTAAGAATGGATGGAAGATGTGTGCACGTGTGCTTGTATGTATGTGTGTGTGTATGTGTGTGTGTGTGTGTGTGTGTGTGTGGTGTGTGTGTGTGTGTGTGTGTGTGTGTGTGTGTGTGTGAAGGTATGACTGTCTTAGGGAAAATCACCTCAATGTATATTCAGGCCCATAATACTTGTCCCTCCCTCACCCTGTCACCTTTATCATATTTTTCATCTGTAACTGTGCCTGTGTAGATAATGACTTTCTTCCTTTCAGGTTATTGGTCAAATTGTTCTTCAATAATGTCTATGGTGCTCAAATCCTATTCTGTCTTTATTCTGAATCACTTTCTTACAATAGGTGTTTATTAGCTGTAGGGTACTCATTGGGTTAGAAACAACTAAATTTGACTTTGTTCCTTTTAAAAAATAAAAACCTAGATGTTCCTATCCACTGACATACTTCTAAGAAGAACAGCTTGATGTCCCTGAGGTTTCCATCTCTCATGACATTCTGTTTCTTTCTTTTTCGCACATCTGTACTTCAGCCCCAATTGACTTCCTGTACAGATAGGATGATATATATATATATTCTTGATAGAAAAAAGATTACCTCACTGAAAATTATTTTCACTCATTTTTGTATTCAAAACTTAGTCTTTCTAGCTTCAAGGAATCAGAAACAGTGCAATAAATTCAATTAACAAACACACAAAATATTCTTCATTTGATTTAGGGAGCAAGCACTGTGCATTAGGGCACATAACTAAATGGACATTGATTACCCATAAATGGGAGGAGGAGAACAGCATGCAATCCTGTTTGCCCTTTCATGGAGTTCTACTTCTCACAGGGTTTAGGCTTTCTATGGAGCTAAAAGGTCCGCACAATTGCTAAGACCTTCAACACAAAAAGACAAAGTGGAGGCAGTTAGCTCCCTGTAGACCAGAGAAAGTTCAATCAGGCCCCAAAATACTAATGACCAGTGCTTTGACAATCACTGTTTCTCAAACAGAAAGCATGGCTTAGTTCCACCGCAAATCACAGAGTAATGCTACCAGATGCTGGCTTACACTGGGCAGAATGGTGTTAACATGCAGTCCCTTCTCTGAATGAAATACCCTTAAATTGCATTTGGTCTTAGGAATGTTCTAACCTTTTGAGACAGTTAAGTAAATCACTGTAATACTTTGTCTCTGTATTTTCCCAAAGACAGACAATAAAACCTACAACAAGCTGTGTAAGTACTCCTTCACAATGTAGAATATAATATGCAAAGTGTGTCATATACTGGATTACAATAGAAGTTATTTGATAGCATTCCCTCCTGTGTCCCTCTCCTAGTCCCTTCCTGTTCTCTTTCTTCCCCTTCCTTCCTTCCTCTCTGTCTCTCAAAACAAAATGGATTTTTCTTTTGATTTCATTAAACTAGAAAGTCTCATATTTCCTAGTTTATACTTACTGAATATAGCTGAAAGAAATGGACAATGGTAAGCTTTCATTAATTATTTAAAAATTAAAATAAATAATTAATTCACCCACTCATTTAATTTAGTGAAATGAATGGGCAAATAATAATGGTACATATACACAATTGACTGTATTCATCCACTGTAAAAATGAAAATCATGACATTTTAAAGATTACCAAATAACTGGAAAAATTAGCAACTTCTGTAACTTGATACTATAGAAAATTTTGGATTGGTATCAAGAGCATTTCTCAACATCACATGGCTTAGCGATCATCGTATGTTTTTTAATGAGTGTCATGGAATTTTTATTTAGAACGAACAACTTATTAGGAAAACTGTGTCTGGGAACTAATTCTGACTCGTTTTATCCTTGTAAGGAAAGAGTGCAAAGGCACGAAGGGTACTATGAGCCGGAAGGGACAGCCCCAAGGGTAAGGGAGGGGCCTAGAACCAAGCCCGGGCCCAGTGTGATAAGTAAGAGCTTCTCTCTTGGGGAGGCACTGAAGGGGCTGCAGATGGATTCGAAACCCAAACTAGCTCGTGTTCCATATTATAACAAGAAGTGATCTTGGAAATTTTCTATTGTCTGTTAATACCTTTTTATTTCATCCTCCTTTCTACCCTCCCTTCTACTGCCAACTGCCCCAGGACTCCCTTCCTTCCTGCAAACTCATCCCTTCTTCTCTCATGTCCAAAAGGCATTCTATTCTCTTCTCTTTCATGCAGCTCTTAAGGTAATTTTCTCCCGTCTCATGATCTCCTTTCTAGTCTGATGAAGTACGCACACTCACACAACTTAGGGGGAAAATAAAAAATGTGGATTCACACCTGATAGAAAATGTGATTTTTTTTTAGTTGGATTTTATGTAATGTAATGATTTTCATTTCCATGCATTTACCTGGAAATGCCATGATTTCATTTCTGTTTTAAAATGGATGCATATAGCCAGTTATATATACGTACATAATCCTTTATCCATTCATTTGTTTGATAAACATATAGGTTGGCTCAGTTTCTTAACTTTTATGAATTGGGAAAAAGTAAACATAGATAAACAAGTTGACTTAGAAAGTATCAGGTATATATCAAAGAGTGGTAGTATGTTTTGGTCATTTTCTATTTCTATGTAGATATTTTAAGGGAAACACAATATTGACTTATATAATAGCTGTACAAATTTCTGTTTCCATCAGTAGTAAAAGAAAAATGTTCACCCTTTCCCAGATTCTCAGCAGCATCTGTCGCTATTTGGATTTTTTATGGTTCCAATGACGCGAGACAGAATCTCAAAGAAGTTTAAATTTGGCTAAAGATATTGAACATTTTAATGAGAATTTTTATCTTTCCTTGGAAATTACCTTTTCAGTACACTGGGCTATTTTTTAATTGAATGGGTTAGGGTTGATGTTTTATTTTGAAATGTTTTGTATATGCTACATATTAATCTCCTATCTGGTATGTAGTTAACAAATATTTTTCACATTTTCAGGCTTTTTTTTTATTTTACTGATTGCTTACTGTGTAGACTTCTCTAATTTTATGTAATTCCATTTGTCAATTAGGAGAATTATTTCCTATACAACTGGGCTTTTCAGAAAGTCCTTGCCTATGGTTATATATTGAAATGTTTTGCCTTTGTTTTCTTCTAAGAGTTTCAATGTTTCAGGTCTCAGGTGAAGTTACTTAATCAATTTTGAATCAGTTTTGACTCAAGATGAAATATATGTATCTAATTTTATTGTTCTACATTTAGAAATCCAGCTTTCTCAGAACCATTAAAAAGGTGTCTTTTTCTCATTGTTTTAAAATAAATTAGGTGGTCATAGCTCTTATGGGTTTGTTTCTATATTTTCTTGTATGGATTAAACACAATAAAGACAAAACTTTGAGTCACCAATATGTTATTGGTATTAAGTTATTAAAGAAATCAAAACATTTCCTTTTAGTGTCATTTAATCAAGATTGAATCTAGATTTCAGGCCTCCCAGTATCTCTAGTCCTGTCTGTTACATGAATGCCATGTCTGCTTTTGTGCCAGTATCATGACATTTTCCTATCACTATTGGTGTGTGGGTTAGTTTTAGCCAACTTGGCACAAATTAGAATCCCCATGGAAGAGGGAATCTCAATTAAAAAACTGTCCCATCGTATTGGCTAGTAGGTATGTCTGTTGGAAATTTTCCTGATTACTACTTGAAGGAGAAGGGCCTAACTTACAGTGAGAAGTATAACATATGGGTAGGTGGACTGAAATTATACAACAATGGTTGCTGAGCAAAACAGAGGAAACAAGCCAATAAGCAGAGTTTCTCCATAGTCTGATTCAGTTCCTGCCTCCAGATTCCTGACTTGAGTCCTGCTTTGACTTTCTTCAGTGATGGAATGTACCTGTAAGTCAAACAAACCCTTTCCTCAAACATGCTTCTTTTAATAAGTTTATTACCACCACAACAGAAGCAAAGTATGAAAGAGAAAGAAATTGGTACCACTAAGTAGGACATGGTTATAATTGACTTAACCATGGTTTTTTTTTGTTTTCATGCAATATATTTTGATCACATTCTTTCCTATCCCCCAGCTCCTTGTAAATTCTTCCTACCTCCTTACTCATGCAACTTCATGATCTTTCTCTTTCTCTCCAAAACAGAGCTAGGATACAAAACTAGCACACAAAAAATCAATAGCACCCTATAAATGTCTGACAAACATATTGAGAAAGAAATCAGGGAAAACAATACATTCCAAAAAGCCTCATAAAAAATCTTGGGCTAGTAACGAACTATAGAAATGATCCCTGAAAGTGAAAAGCTTCTGTAAAGCAAAGGACAAAGTCAACAAGACAAAACGGCACCTTACAAAATGGGAAAAAATCTTCACCAATCCGACATCGGACAGGGGGCTAATCTCCAAAATAAACAAAGAACTCAAGAAATTGGTCATCAAAAGAACAAACAATCCAATAAAAAAAAATGGAGTACAGACCTATACATAAAACTCTCAACAGAGGAATCTAAAATGGCTGAAAGACACTTAAGGAAATGTTCAACATCCTTAGACACCAGAGAAATGCAAATGAAAACAATTCTGAGATTCCATCTTACACCTGTAAGAATGGCCAAGATCAAAAACACTGATGACAACTTATGCTGGAGATGTTGTGGGGTAAAAGGAACACTTCTCTATTGCTGGTGAACGCAAGCTGGTACAGCCTCCTTTGGATGTCAGTGTAGTAATTTCTCAGAAAATTAGGAAACAACCTTCCTCAAGACTCAGTAATACCACTTTTGGGTATATATCAACTGTGCCACAAGGACATGTGCTCAACTATGTTCATAGTAGCATTGTTTGTCATAACCAGAACCTGGAAACAACCTAAATGTCCCTCGACTGAAGAATGGATAAGGAAAATGTGGTACATTTACACAATGGAGTACTACACAGCAGAAAAAAATAACAACATCTTGAATTTTGCAGGCAAATGGATGGAGCTAGAAAACATAATTTTGAGTGAGGTAACCCAGACCCAGAAAGAGAATTATCACATGTAGTGACTCATAAATGCTTTTTAAACATAAAACAAAGGAAAGCAGCCCACAAATCACAATCCCAGAAAACCTAGACAATAATGAGGACCCTATGAGAGACATACATGGATTTAATCTACATGGGCAGTAGAAAGACAAGATCTCCTGAGTAAACTGGGAGCATGGGGACCTTGAGAGAAAGTTGAAGGGGAGGGGGCAAGCAGTGAGAGGAGCAGAGAGAAATGTAGAACTCAATCAAAATCAATTAAAAAAAGAAAAAAGGAAAGTTTGGTTTTGCTTTCATATGTTCTATGTTGTGATTCATCTGTTTTTAATTTAAAATTAAATATCAATGTATTTTGTTCTTTACAGTACATAGTTATTAGATGTTGAATTTTTCAAACAGAAAACAAACTTTGAAAGTCTGTTCAAACACTGTGGAAATTTTGATGTTGTCCTGTGTTTTGTATTATGATATTAACAGAGGATCTTTTTGGACATAGAAAAAAGAAGATCATGGTGGAGTAGTGTTGTGTTTGTGTGTCAAGTTGACAAGGGATCGATAGTGGTGATCAGTTTTTGTCAATTTGACAGAGTCACCTGAAAAGATAGAACTTTAATCAAAAATTATATCTATCAGATTGGCATGTGTGCATGTCTGTGGGATATTTTCTTGATTTATAATGAAAGAAGGGCCTAGTCCACTATGAGCAGTTACACTCTGAGCAGGTGGTCTGGGGTTTCAAATAAATGTATTTGAGCAAGCCAGCAGAAACAAAGCTGTGAAGGGCTTTCTTCCAGGCGCTCTGCTTCAGTTTTTGTCTTCAAGTCCTGTTTAAGATTCGTCTCTGCCTTCACTCAGCAATGCCCTGTGACATAGATGTGTAAACCAGAGAAATGGTCTCCTCCCCCAGGTTACTGTGGTCACGGTGTTTAGCATAGTACCAGGGAGCAAAGTAGGATATAGAACTCTAATGAAATTTTAAATCAGGCCTTTTGATGCCTCCAGCATTGCTGTTTCTTCCTAAGGTAGCTTTGACTACTCAGGGATTTTGTGCTCATATATGAATTTCTGGATTATTTGGTTGTTATTAAAGAATGACATTGGGATTTTGACAGGAATGCACTGAATCTGAATCTGATCTAGACTGTTTCTGCTAACATAGTCACCTGAACAATATTCCGGAAGACTTTCCATCTTCTACTGTCTTTTTCACTTTGTTCAATGTCAGTGTGTCTGTTGTCGGGTTCTTTTAACTCTGTAATAAGTTTACTTCTATTTTTTAAAAAAAAACATTTTTGAAGACATTGTGATAAGATGGTTTTCTAATTTCTTTCTTAGCAAGTTTTCTATTGGTATATTAAAACTCGACTCATTGTTTTATGGTGATTTTGTATCTTTCTATTTTGGTAAAACTATTTCTCAAATATGAAGATTATCTGAGTCATTATTAGGGTCTGTAAATCTAATATCTTGTCATTTGTAAGTGGGAACAATTTGACTTCTTCCATTGCTATTTATAGCCTCTTAATTTCTCTTTTCTCACTGATCTGAGACTTGGAACACTATCTTGAGAAGAATGAAGAGATTGTTTAACCTTATCCTGTTCCACAGTTTAGAGAAAATGTTTTCAGTGTTTAGTGTATGTCACATATAGCTTTCATAATTTGATATGGATTCTTTATATGGTGGTTGAAGATTTTCTTCACCTACTGTGATTTCAGTATTGAAGACTATTGCGTGTTGTATGACATGAGCTAATTTACATTTGCTGGGACCAACTTGCATCCCTGGGATGATGAAATGATATGACTATCATTCTGTGCTATTTAGTTATGTTATGTGATGTTTTTAAAATGTTATTGAATTACACTTGAAAGCATTTTGGTAAGAATTTTGTACCTCTGATTATCAGGGAAATATATCTTTAGTGTTCTTTATTACAGTGTACTTGCAGGTTTTATATCAGCATGATACTGGCTTTATTTATTTCCATTTATATTTTTTGGAATGGAACAATTTGAGAGCAGGCATTTCTGGAAAGGAACTATGTCTGCAAAGACCTAAGTGGTTCAAATTTTAATAATGTAGAGATGCTAGAATATTGTATATGTTTAGTAATGAAAAGCACAGTCATGAGAAACCATTAAGGCAATATATAAACTAAAATACAAAAAAAGAACAAAGTAAAAAATATAGAAAGCAGGAAATAATAAAAAATAAGCAATAAAATAAAATGAAAGAATTGTGGCTTTAGACAGTATTTTGTCCTACTTCTGTTGACAGGGTTTATCTCTCCCGTTGATAGCCTTTCCTATTAGACTGTGCAGGAAGAGGGAAGACTATTAAATCAACATGTTTTGTAGTAGAAAGGACACTTTCTAAAGAAATACCTAGACCTGATCTACAGGAATACCCTTGCTGACAAATTACAAAATTATTTTTTTTGGAGGGGGCAGGGGCAATCTTTCCATGCACAGGGCTTTCTGTGATTGAAGCTTCAAGGAGATGTGGGAGTTCCACTGCCACTGTTTGCTTCTTTTGCTAAGAGGCTCTTGAGTGGCATCTTTCAGGAAGATGTGTAGACTCCACAGTGAAAGTCCCAAGATCACATGCAGCACTGGCTACAGCACTGGATCCTCTGGTAAAGTTAACTTGGGCATCCTTAAAGAAGCAGTGTCAGGCTCCTGCATCATGTGACTGCTTTTGCCTGCACAGTCTGCTCTGCTCCAGCCACCCTGCTTCAGACCTCTCTCCATGAAAACTGTAGTTGGCCAGAACACTTGCCATTTGCTAAGTATCAAAGGTAATCTGGGGTAATGATGTGGATTATAACAGTCATTTTATCATTTATTTTTATAATACAACACCTCATGCATGCTGAGTAAACATTTCTGTCAACTATATGTCAACAAGTCATGAAACAAATCCAAATAGAAACCACAGTGAAACCTTAGAGTTTACTGCTGCAGAATGACCTCAAGGAGATAGCCTTTCACAAATATTTTGTTAAGGTCCTCAACAAAATCTTCTGCTTTTTTCCCCCCTCATTTCATGGAAAATTTGTTTATAGTAGGTAAGTAGGAATTCTAGAACAGGCGTCTATAGGGACACTTCTCAGGTTGTCATTTGGCTGGGGTGGAAGGATTACCTCATCTGTGACATCATTTAGAGGAGGCATGCAGTTTATAAATGTTTCCCATAAGTTTAAAACCTTCCACTGCATCACATTATTTCAATGTCATGTAGGTCTTTCTAATGTCCAACAATCACTCAACAAAATTACTAGGAAAAACTGGGTTCCATCTCTAGAGATCAGTAACACCATAGAAAAAAATGAAATGTAGAGTGTGATAAAATTAAAAATGTCAACATGCAAATTATGGGTTACCCTATAACATTCAATGTTCTCTACATAGTATATACAATATGTTGAGTATATATATTATATATACAAAAATAATAATATAAAATATAAAAATATATACAAAAATAAATAAGACTAAAAAATAAAGGAGACTTCTTTTTTATATGCACTTGAATTTTAGTGGTTATAATTGATTTTATCCTAAAGTACTTTTCTATTTTTAATTTTTTTTTGTTGACTATTATTGAGTTCTACATTTTTCTCTGCTCCCCTCCCTGTCTCTCCCTTCCCCTTCAACTCTCTCCCAAGGTCCCCATACTCCCAATTTACTCAGGAGATCTTGTCTTTTTCTACTACCCATGTAGATTAGGTCTATGTATGTCTCTCTTAGGGTACTCATTGCAGTCTAGGTTCTCTGGGATTGTGATTTGTGGGCTGGTTTTCTTTGAGAGATGATTAAACATTTTGCTCATCATTATAATTTCAAGCATCTTTGAGTACCAACACTCTATTTGGAAAAACAAGGCTGTTAAAATAGTATTAGTTTCCACAGTGATGACATGGGTCATTAAAAAAGTCTTTTTGCTTTGGGGATATTTTTATCAAATATATTACATTATGTGTAATAAAATCTTTAGTTTAATATGGTGCAGCCATGAATTGTTAAGATACACCAACTGAGATTTCTATAGTATCGTGTTTCTTTCAGTTAGTGAGTGATATAAAATTTGTCGGATAAAAATAGAATTTTTTATGAGGTATTCTATGAACATTAGATATAATGTATGTATAGCTCTTACATAGCATACAGGAGGCCTTGATTTTGAATAAACTCGACGCTTCACTGTGAATTCATCTGCCTCTTTAAATACATACATACTCATGTTTCTTTTTCATAACTATCTACCAATCTATTTATTCCACATGAGGACATCTACTATCTCTTTTTAGACTTCTGGAAACCAGTTCCCTTTGCCCAAATCTCTAGAGCTTACCCCAATACTATTTTCAGATACTAAACAGACAGAAAAATAATTGGCCCATCCTTTTTACCACCCACTTCCTTTATAACAGCATGGGAGCTGACTGATGACATAGTGAATATGAGTAAAGACAGCAACAAAAAATATTTTTGTTGGTTCACACCCCTGCTCATGCTTTGGTGATTCTCCAGGTTTATGTTCAGCTATGGATCCATAAAACACAGGCAATATACCAAGGAGACTGGTGTGCTAAAGTTACATATTCTGTGCACTTTGGACTTGAGTTTGGCTTTTAGTTGTATAAATATATTCTCAGAGTCATTCCATTCAAGCATTTCGGGCCATGAGTCTCAAAGGCCAGGACATAGATATGTTTCCTGCCATATCTATGGGACCTAGGCCAGTGTTTAGCCTTAACGACTGGATGGATAGATGGATTGAGTCACTCATTTAGCTCATTAAATTTAATGGAGATTGATTGCAAATTTTTTCTTGAATCTCTTTCTTCCAAAATGCCTTTGGAAAATTGATTCATCTCTTCTCTCAAGATTTGTTCTGTAAATCAACTGGGCTTTTTGGTTTGCATTGTTTCATTGAACAGATGTCTCACTTCAGGCTGCAAAACCATACTTGATACCCTTTCTCTTATTAAGTGAAGGTAAGCATGCTGTGTGCTCATCCTGAACATACAATGATTACTAGTGATTGCACCTGTTTCCCACTCTACTCAGGTCCACCCTCCCACACCTGGACCTTTCTCCCACAAAAGATAAAACAATAGCATGCTTCCTTGCTCATGTTCTCTCTCTTTCTGCTCCTCATTTAGACCTTTGGAGCTCAGTCCAGTGCTCCAGTGTGGGTCTCTGTCTCTATCTCCATCCATCGCCCGATGAAGGTTCTATGGTGATATGCAAGATATTCATCAGAGTGGCTACAGTATAGGGCCAGTTCAGGTGCCCTCTCCTCAGCTGCTCAAGGAACAAGCTGGAGACATCTCCTTGGACACCTGGGAACCCCTCTAGAGTCCAGAACTAGCCTATGAGCTACAAGTGTGGACAAGCAGGATTCAGTATTGTCTGTGTATCAGAACTCTTAGCAGATCTACTCCTTTCCTTCATCTCATGGAAGTCTGCAGCAAGCTTAGATCATTTCTTTATCTCTTATAGGGAGACACACAATGCCACCTGCATTTTGTGTTGGCGTGGGAGTGGTCTGCTGGGAGATGAGCAGAGAAGTAGAACTTCTATCTTGTGCTCTCAGTTGCTCCAGTGACTCAGTTGCAGGTCAGAGCGAATTACCATTCCATCACAAGGGAGAGCTTTTCTACATGAAGATATTCTTCTGTACAAAGTCATCTTGCCTCAGGGATTTGAAGGTCTACCAAATTCTGAATATTTCACTTGGCCTGGATACATAACTGAATATTTTATTTTGTCAAGTGCATTTGTCTATTCGGAACCTTCAGTAATTTCTCCTCACCTATGCAGGCTCCAAAGGTGACCTATAAAAAGCCTTAAACTAATCCCCAAGTCCTCAGGCACTTCTTTCAAGTCTGGCTTTTAAATACCAATTTAAAACCTTGTATAGTTCTGAGACACTTTCGTTGTTCTACATCTTATTTGTATTATGCTTTCTAACTCGGCCCTAAGATTTGATGCTTCTGCTGAACCTTTGCTTAGCTTTTAAATCCCACTTTTGTTCTTTCTCTACACCTTTAAGCATGTGAATCCCATCTCAGTACTGTATACTAAGTCTGGGTCTCTACACTTCTATTTTATATATATAAATATAGTTAGAAAAACAAAATTCTGATGTCTATATTTTTATATCCCATATTATTGAATTTATTGTTTACAAAATATTTCAAGGCTTTAGATCTCAATATATACCTATTCCACATTTTTATTTCTACTTCAAGTGTCATAGAGGCTGACTAGGAGTAACTTGGACTGAATTATATTCAGCTGAATTGTTGGTCACGTGGGTACCATGGAAATCCTTAAACAAGCCCGGCTGTTGCTGAGACCATGGTTGGCTCTCTGAAAATTGACATTGGGGCAGCATTGCTGAAGACAACACACACACACAACTCAGTGAGCATTGAAAAGTCATGCTGGTTTCTACATAGAGCCTTCATCCTGTCAGCACTCTGGGAATCCCACAGAGGAAGCAGAAAGTGTAGGAGCTAGAGGGGATTGAGGTCACTGAGAATTAGGCCTGCTAAGTCATCTGAATAAAGCTCAAATGAACTCTCGGAGACTGAAGCACCAAGTACAGGGCCTACATAGGTATGCCCCAGGTTCTCTGCAAATACACACACACACACACACACACACACACACACACACACACATATATATATATATATATATATATATATATATACAGAGAGAGAGAGAGAGAGAGAGAGAGAGTAGGATTTTATGGGACTCTTGAGTGTGTGGGTCTTTGATTTTGTGACTACTCTTTGGGCTTTTTTGCTTCTTTTCAGTTGCCTTGTCAAGTCTTAGTGTGATAGTTTTTGTTTTATCTTATGTTAGTTTGTCATGTTTGTAAAAGAAAAGAAAAGAAAGAAAAAAAAGAAGGAAAAAGAAAGAAATGTATTTACCAGTCACATGAAGAACTGGAGGTGAGGGAGGCTGGTTTCAAGTCATAATACCTGACACCCAAGTCTGGTTTTGTCTTCTCCATTGTCAGTTCCTCTTCTTCTGGGCTATTACTT
Source organism: Microtus ochrogaster (assembly GCF_000317375.1). Classification (NCBI taxonomy): domain Eukaryota; kingdom Metazoa; phylum Chordata; class Mammalia; order Rodentia; family Cricetidae; genus Microtus; species Microtus ochrogaster. Next base: position 62,747,429 of record NC_022012.1, read on the forward strand.
TCCTCAGTGAAATCCTTCCTTATGAGAGCAACTCAGTAGCTCCCCAAACACACACCTCTGTGGCTAGGAATAAGAAAGAGCAATTGTGTCTCAGCTCTTCATCACCTCCAAGAACTGTTTCATCTTTTCTGTCTAGGGTCATGTGATCACTGACACAGTCTCCTGACTAGCAGAAAAGCAATGTTTTAGACTTGGACTTTGTGCTTTGTCATTGGAGCTGAGTTAGCAGAGTGCCTGTTAGAACATTTAAGTAATTGTGGAAAGGTAAATAAATCCTTATAAAAGATACATGTCCCATCTGAACTTGTCAAAATGTCCTTTTTACCTATTGATTACTTATTATTTCCCTCTCAGGCCATGAGACATTGACTTATCATTTCTGATCTTAATTGTAAAAAAGTTCTTTGTTTCATTGGGGTTTACAATAGATACATAATATTTATAAATAAACTCTTCATGCAACAGTTCCGAGGTTTTCTTTCCTGCTGTTTTACTTAAAATTAGATCAGAACTACAGTGTGAACAAAGGAATGTTTGAAAAGTAGAAAACTAATACTAGTGGGAGTTTAATAAACAAAAAGTTTGTTACTATTTTCTTTTCTGAGGGATTGTCTGCATTGTATATTCATGTGTGAGGCTCTCTTATTTTATTTTGTGTGTAGTAATACATTATATATTCATGTGTGAAGGGTTTATCTTATTTTATTTTTGTAGTGATGTGTATGAATGGGATGTGTATGATTTTCCATTCTAAAATCTTATAAAAAAGAACACCATTAGATAATAATTAGGAACAATTGTGATACACACTTCGTTGAAACGATTAGTGTTGTTCTATTCATGTGATTTTATATCCATTTGGGTTTGTTCATATTCCCTGTAAAGGAGTTTCGGAGCATTCACTATTTTAAATAGCCATGTCGCTTTACTTATCCTTTTTGATTCTTCCATGTGACTACTACTTCACCTGGGAATAAGTCACAAGTCTTTAATGTGGCTGCACAGTCCTGTATACTCTGGCCTGGGTATTTCTTTTGCTGATGCTCTCCCTCCTTTCTGCCCATTCACTCTGGAAGTTTCACCAGCCATCTCTCAGTACATGATTTCACATCCTCAAAGCTTGATGCTGCCACAAAGCTTTTCATGCCCTCTTCTGCCTATTCATTGCTCTATCTATGGTTTGATTCCTTGCTTTATTTCTTCCTTCATATGGTATAAGACTCTGTGAAAGTGTCTCCTCTTTTGAGTCACTTTCCATCTCTATCCAATATAACCTAGGGTCCCCAGGTTAGGCACTCTCACCTTTGAAGTCCATTGTAACATATATATATATATATATATATATTGTTTCATTTTTCACTTAATAACTGTTACCCTACAAGACTCTCAGTCCCAGAAAGAAAGGCTTGGTCATTACTGCTGTGCACCCAGAAAAGTCTGAAGCCTGTAGTTGGCTCTCTACACTTATTTGCTGAATAAAGTAATAAACTAGCTTAAAATATTTCCCTAATTTAGTAGCCAGCTTTAAGGGATAATAATTCAGGTTGGTGTGATTTTCCCTGGAGACTAATTTTATCTTCAATAATACTGTTTAGTTACAGTTGGAGACTCTGGACCTGGAGAACATTTGTTTGGGGAGGGACCCGTAGCCTAATGAGACTAGGATCTTTCAAGACAAGTCTTAAAACAAACAATAGTGATGGATTGTCTTCTGGGAAGACATTTGTGAATTGATTTGCTTCCTGCTGGAGAGTGCTTCCTGCATCTTGAAAGAAGCTATCCTGGTTAGAATGGTAATCCTGTCTCTAGCAGCACTGTAGCATGAGGTGGTTAAAGTATTATTAAAACTGAATTTGCATTTGACTTCCTTCTTCAGGATACTGCATCATTAGTTTTGTACATCAGAATCAAGTCCTTTGGGTGACCTGCGTTTCGGAGCTTCAGGGAACTGGAATTGGGAATGCTTACACAAAATCTTTCAAATATTGGTCCCTTATATCTGTGTTAGGGTATCTGGTAAACAGAACTGACTGAAACAACTGTTTTCCTTTCTTTGGAAGATGGGTAAGAAATGATAGAGGTGCTTATTTTTCCTTTAGGAAATCCTAAATTTGAATCCTTGTAGATAAAAATGGATTGGCTGTAGAATATTTGAAGGTTTACCTATGCACAAGAAAAAATAAAAAGGAAAGCTGTCAAAGATTTAAAAGGAATAGTTCTGGCTGGGAAAAAATTTGACCAACGCATACAAGTTAAACAAGGTTCAAATGGGACATGGAAGAAAGAGGTAAGGGACCTAAATTGCTGCATATGCTCCGATTTTTAATATGACAATTAGTAGCGGGTCCTTGAACTTCTCAAATGTCTAGGGTTTATCCATTGTTACCATTTCAAACTCTTTGACTGACTTTTCTATATTCTTAATAAGGCATATTTAATATGCTTTAATAAGGCATAAATTTCAGAAAATTCAACCAATCTTTTGTCTAGAATTTGGGTCATAACAGACATTGACTCATAGTGCATGGATTGAAAAAGAAGTTGTAGAATCATAGTAAAATGTTTCTGTACCTTTGTCCTAGAAATCTGTAAAGACAAGAGTTTGTGCATGCAGCACCCATCACCCAGAACTGAAACACAATTACACACTCAGTAAATATCATTAGATGATGTGGTCAGGCACTGATCCTTCCCCCACTCACCACCACTAAAGGAGCCAACAGGAGTAACTCACATAATTCCAATCTACCGTCAAAGACATGGATATGCAGCCTCAGCCCTGTTTAGGAAACATTCCTGATAGCCTCTGTGATAGTAAGGAGTGGGAAATGGGAGGGGCTGTACGGAAAATAAAACATGGGAGGGACTGAAGGCAGGAAACGGAATGAGAAAGCAATGGAACTGTAGCTTTGTTAAAAATCAAAACAATTAAATTAAATTTCAAAAAGTAAAAAGACTGACTTCACACAGGCTGTATCTCACATCCCTGCACCCTGCCATGTAGAAACTTCAGGGCAACAAAGTGACAAGCCAAACAAGACTGTCAGTCTTCCTACTGAGAAAGTCTGGCTCTAACTGGTCATGTGCCATTGTTTTAATCCAGCTAAATAAACAGTGAGACATTCCACTGGTTAAAGAGCAAGCAGACAAACAAACAAACCAAAATGTTCCTGAATGGGAGCTTAAGCCTCGAGGAAGAAATGCAGCTTGGTCTGGATACTGTTCATACAAGGAGCCTTGCAGCAGATGGTTAGAGTGATTGTCTCAGATCTCTGCTTCAGTGGCTACAACATCCTGCACAACCATGAGATAGGGCCAGAAGCAGTTTTCACTGAGCTTGTCCTTAGCTGTAGACTGGGGTTCTTACTGTCGCAGGTCCCTCGAAGGGCGACTCTTGCTAAGCCAGGCTTCACAACTCTCCTCAAGTCTCATTAGTATTCCATACTATTGCCCTCCTGAACACAGAACCCACACAAAGTTCAGTTTTGTGACTCACTTCCTGAGCTGACACAGAACAGGGGTAACAAGAAATCCATCAACTCAGGACTTAGGAGGAGGGAATTTTTCTCTGTTCAAGGTATTGTAACAAAGCACCAAGACTTGGTTAGCATCTAAATAGTGCGAATTTACTTCTGAAAGTTCTGGAACCTAGGAAGTCCAAGATAAAATAACTTGTAGATTCAGCATCAGGTGAGGGGGTGGTGTTCTGATACAGGGAACACTTCAGAGGTACTGAGTTTTATGTTAGAAGAGCAAAAAAATTTCCTCAAAAGTGTTTTGTTTCACCAGTATAATCCAGCAGAGCCCTGATCTTGTCTCGTAACCTCCTCTGCTTCTCAGTGCCATCTTAATGGGGTAGGGTGTCAGCATTTGGATTTTAGAGTGCCATAGCATTAACATTCTATTAGGGAATTAATGGGCAGTATAAACTTTTTAATGAACTCTTGAGATTAGAGGAAACACCTCTACCCTTGGTTTAGGAAGACAAGCTAAAGACTAATCAGGTAAAATGTTATTATCTGAATCCAGGAGAACTGTAGGACCAGGTCAAAGTTTTGCTCTAAGATTCATTCATTGTTTTTTTCACTGGAAGCTGGTATAACACTTTGGGGTACTATGAGCCAGTCCTTAGGGAGGTGGATTTCATGTTGGTTCTGGCTTGATTCCTCCAAGTTTTATGGTTGAAGTATGTAGTATTTTTAGCAATAGGGTCTTACGCTCTATATGGTAGTTCTTTTATTTTTTTTTTTTTTTTGACTCCCCTGACCAAATACATAAAGGTAAGTTTCCCATTCTCCATGCTGGAGATTTTGTTGGGTAGTCTACAGTTTGGGGAGAGCTGATTACCAATTCAAGCGGTCTAACTTCATTTAAACTCTATATGTGTACACACACACACACACGCATTTTTAATTAAATGTGAAATAAAGTTTCCATACCCCCTTTTCAAACATCCTACACTTTTATTCTCTCTGTATTACCTTCCTTTCCTCCTTACAAGTTAAAGTCCATCTTTCCTTTTCCGTTTATGCCTTCATAAGCTTATGGACTACAATGATGATTGTATTGCTAAGATATCCTAAATGATTCACTATTGGCACTTCTGTCTTGGGAATACTCAGTGGCTGTCTAATTGGATTCAAGACCTCCTAAATAGAAGGGGACTCATGCCTGGTGCTTATAAAACTAGGCAACTCCTCATGGCTGGTGAGGACATAGATGGTAGGAAAAAACCTATTACTGCCACTTTTCTAAACTAGTATAATTTCTAAATCCATTCTAAAAGCTTATCTGTATACCTACAGATGAATGCAGCTCTCACTGATCGCCAAAGAAGTGCTGTTCTTTGTATGTGGAGATGATTGCAGACATCCAAGGCTCGTTGAAATGCAGACAACATACTGTAGCACAGTTGAGACTTTACAAGCACAACCCTTACACCTGAGACTTAAAGAACATCACAATGGGAAGGTGGGAAGATTGTAAAACCCAGAAGATTAGGGAATCTGCTGCAAGATGTCTTTTAGATCTGGCAGAAAGCAGCAACCTTGAAATAGTTACATTATTTTTGCCTAAACAAGACCTGCATAATGACAATATCACTTAACAAGCTCACATGGATGGGGGAATGTCACAAAGCCCCACTCCTAGATGAAGAGTTCCAGGCAAATAATAGTTTCTGAGAGAGGGAGAATCAGTCTTATGCAATCTTATCCTGATAGGTTGTCTTCGAATCCCAAGTGGTCAGCCTTAAATGCATAAACATATAAGCAAGACTAGATGGATTTAGATGATGAATATATAAATATTTGCATATATATATGTATCTATGATAATAATTAAAGTAAAAGGCCATCAATTTATAGAAACAGGTGAAATATAGGTGTAATGGGGAAGAAATCATATGAACACAGTATACATGTAGGAAATTATTTTAAAATTTAAATTTAAAAATAATATTGATTTCCTGTCTGCTGTAAACATGTACAGATTCTTTTCTTGGTTGCTGCTTTTTAAGTAGTGGGTATGACAACCATTTCCTTAATATATACAGTGAATAAAGTATGAGCCCTAATAAAGAGATTAACGTGTACAGGGAGATATACATATGTTATAGTCTAATACTGTTCTCTTTCTACATAGAACTGAAACCCCATAAGGACTGAGTATGGATGATGTATTTTTACCTCTAAAGTAGAGTTCAGGTTCCTGAGATACTTCAAGTCAGCATATTTTTATTACAGTTATTTTTCTTTTGCTGCTGTTTCTAATAGTAGACTTCCCAGTAGCATCTCTGCCTCCTGTTGCCGCTCTTCTCCATTCCCTCATTCAATTAATCCTCTCATTTTCAACTCTAGCCATCTGAGGTTAAACAACCGTTTCTCCCTCAAACTACTGCAACAGCTCCTTAGGAGAACCTAGTTAACTCCCTCAAAACAATTTTTCAATGTAGAATGCACCTAATTAGTCTAGAATAATTTTTTTAAATTTATTTATTTATTAAGGATTTCTGCCTCCTCCCCGCCACCGCCTCCCATTTCCCTCCCCCTCCCCCAATCAAGTCCCTCTCCCTCATCAGCTTGAAGAGCAATCAGGGTTCCCTGACCTGTGGGAAGTCCAAGGACCGCCCACCTCCATCCAGGTTTAGTAAGTTGAGCATCCAAACTGCCTAGGCTCCCACAAATCCAGTACGTGCAGTAGGATCAAAAACCCATTGCCATTGTTCTTGAGTTCTCAGTAGTTCTCATTGTCTGCTATGTTCAGCAAGTCTGGTTTTATCCCATGCTTTTTCAGACCCAGGCCAGCTGGCCTTGGTGAGTTCCCGATAGAACGTCCCCATTGTCTCAGTGTGTGGGTGTACCCCTCGCTGTCCTGAGGTCCTTGCTCGTGCTCCCTCTACTTCTGCTCCTGATTTGGACCTTGAGATTTCTGTTCGGTGCTTCAATGTGGGTCTCTGTCTCTGTCTCCTTTTAGAGTATTACTCAGCAGTAAAAAACAAGGACTTCTTGAATTTTGCATACAAATGGATGGAAATAGAAAACACTATCCTGAGTGAGTAAGCCAGACCCAAAAAGAGGAACATGGATGTACTCACTCATATTTGGTTTCTAGCCATAAATAAAGGATATTGAGCTTATAATTAGCGATCCTAGAGAAGCTAAATAAGAAGGTGAATCCAAAGACAAACATATAGGCATCCTCCTGAATATTAACCTTCATCAGGCGATGAAAGGAGATAGTCTAGAATAATTATTTTAGGACAATAATCAGGTATTTCCCTTACTTGCTAAATTTTTAAAGACTGCCAAAAATGCCAATTGAAGCATGTTACTACAGCACTCCCTCTGAGGTTTTCTTCTTCTCTGTGGTGGAAATTTAAAGAATATGTGAATGAGGAGGATGCTTTACATCTTTGATATTGAAATATCTTTGTGTTCTTTCCCCTCTGCAACTTTTAATAGCTTTTCTTTGTTATTTACATTTAGTGTTTTAGTTATTGTGTGCCCAGGGAGTTTCTTTTCTGTCTCTGTCTATTTGATGTTTTGTATGCCTTTTACATCTTGATGAACATTTCCTTAGATTTGGGAAGCTTTCTTCTATGATTTTGTTAAAAATATTTTGAGCAGGGGTTATTCTCCTACCTCTCTATATATGATTTTTAGGTTTGGCCTTTTCACTGTGTCCCAGGGTTCCAGAATGTCTTGTGCTTAGATTATTCTTATATTTAATATATTCTTTGACTGAGAGATCCATTTTCTTTCCAAGACCCAATATTATCTCTTTAGCTTAAGCCTCTCTATGGTGTGGCTTTTTATTAAACTTTATATTTGTCTTCCTTTGTTTTTCATATGGATTTTGATTTCAGTTTGGCTTTTATCTAACAATTCTATTTCTGTGTTAAAGTATATTTACACATTATGAGTTGTTTTCATTATTTCATTAAACTGTGTTTTCTTTTTATTGAAAATAGAGTTTACTAACGTATTATATTCTTATTATGATTTTCCTCTCACCCAAATTTTCCCAGATCCTCTATATTTCCCTATCCACCCAAATGTACAGGATTTTTTTTGTCACTTTCACTACTTTAGAAAAGGGCATCTAAAAATAACAAGAATAAAATAAAGTTAGATAAAATAAAAACAAAACGGAATAGGATAAAACAAACAGAAGTAAAAGTTTCAAAGAAAAGATTAAAGAAACACACACACATTTCCACATAGAAAAATCCCATAAAAATAAAAATCAAAAGGCAGCAATATATACACAAAGGACCTGTAAGGAAAAATGGACAAAGCATGGGACAAAGAAAATGCTATTGAATTCATTTTGTGTTGGCCATTTAATGCTGGGCCTGGGGCTTGAACTTTGGAGTTGTTTGAAAACCCAGTGAGACTCCATTAGAGAAAACTAATTTTTCATTTGTCAGGAGTTATCAATTGGAGATAGCTTCTGGTTTAGGGATGTAGGCTTGTCCATAGGCCCTCCCAATGTTGAGACCCCATCAGGTCCAAACCTCTGCAGGCTCAGTGCCTGCTGCCACAGTCGCTATGAGTTTATATTGTGAATCAGTCCTGTTTTTTTCCTTGGTGTCCTCCATCCCCTCTGGCTGGAACAATCTTTCCACTTTCTCTTCTCCAGGGTTCCCTGAGCCACTAGGAGAGGGATCTGATAGGTATATCCCTTTTAGGATTGTATGTTCCACCATTTTTCACTCTCTGCCCCTTGTCCAGCTGTGGGTCTCTTTATTTAATCCCATTTGCTGCAGGGCAAAGTTTCTCTAATAATAGATGAAAATTATGAAGATCTCTGAGTGTAGCATAATGCTTCAAGGAGCCATTTTATTGCTATGTTCTTTTAGAGAAACAATAATATTTGGTTTACCCCTGGGTCTCTGGCCTATCTAGTCTTAGGTTCTTGGCTACCTGGCATTGTGGATGAGTTCCATCTCATGGAGTAGCCTCTAAATCCAACCAGATATTGACTGGTTACTCCCACAAGCCTTTGCTGCTATTGCACTAGCACGTCTTGCAGGCATTGCACTGTTGGTAGATGTAGCATACCTTCCAGTACCTTGAACACTAGTCAGCAAGGATGAAAACTGTAGGTAGGCACCAGTTCAGCTTTTCCAAGTTCAGTGAGTTGTATACCTTCAGCAATAGTGGCTTATAATTGTGGAGAGGAGCCAATAATAGCTTTCCTGGAACTGGAGCCTTCATTTGGTGATGAGAGATGCCCACTTGTCGCTCTATCTCCCCTATTATTTGTCAATTCCATTTATATCACCTTCATATATGTTTATATTTTAGGAAATTTCTATTGTATTTGGTTTCCATTGCATCCCTCAAATTAGCATTTAGTTTTAGCTGGCTCTCTTTGTTTCTGGCCTGTTCTCCTCCTCTGCCCTCCTTCTCCCCATTTGATCCTTCCATTCCAGCCCCCCATCCATTCATAAATATTTATTCTATATACATTCCTATGGTGATAGTCTCCCCCACTTAGACTCTGAGTCTTTACCAAACCTGTGGGTTATATGGATTGTAGTTGCTTGTTGAAGATATAATGGCAAACATCCACATATAAGTGAATACATACCAATTTGTCTTTTGGGATCTGGGATATTTCACTCCTACATTCATAGTTCGGTGGGATTAATATAGTGAAAATCCTACCAAAAGCAATCCCCATCAGAATTCTAACACACTTCTTCACAGATCTTCAAAGTATGATTTTCAGCTTTATATGGAACTCCCTCCCCCCAAAAAAAGGAAAGAAAAGCAGGATAACTAAAACAATACTTAATAATATAGGAACCGCTGAAGGGCTGGAGGTATCACTCTCCCTAATCTCAAATTGTACTAAAGAGCTATAGTAATAAAAACAGCATAGTATTGGTACAAAACAGACACATCAATCTATGAAATAGAATTGAAGATTCAGAAATAAAATTATACACCATGGAGACCTATCATTGATAACGAGGCCAGATCTGGGTTGGGCTCCTGGGATCCACAAATGGGCGGCTCGCAGCTACCTGTAACTCCAGCTCCCATGTGATCCAATATTTCTGTCCTCTTCTGGCATCTTTACACACACAGACAAACACACACATACAGATACACACACACACACACATACAGATACACACACATGCATGTACACACAGAAAGTAGGGGTCAGGAAGAGAACCTGAAAGTAGAATGTTCTATATTTAGTACCTAAAAATAATAAAGAGGCTTGGATTGTGTAATTCTGTAGTAGAGTACTTTTCCTGAACATGAAGGTCTGGTTTTGATACCAACATTAAAAAATAAATAAAATTTAATGACACGAACTACAGAGATGGCTCAGCATTTCAGGGTACATATTGCTCTTCCAGAGAACTTGAGTTCAATGAACAGCATCCATATTAGGTGATTTACCACCAACCTGACCTCCAGATCCAGAGGTGTCTATTGCCTCTAGCTTCTGCAAGCACCACATTCAGATGCACACACTCACCTTCCCAAACACACATAAATACATACACATATATAGTTAAAACTAAGTAGATTCTTTAAGAAAAAGAGAGATATTATAGTTTTAAGAGTTGGGCTCTGTGTCAAAGATCCGTGGAGGAAAGAATGAATTCCTAGTGACAGACATTCTGCCTGTGAAGCGACTGACTCTGGTGTAGTCGTTCATATAAAGATATAAGAAACTAGAGGCAACAAAAAGAGACATAACAGAGTAAAGTATTTTAAAGGGTAGAGAAAACTTGAGCTGTAAGCCACATGTGGATCAAGAGGAGGGTGTGGGATCAACAATAATTCTGCAGGAGCCTCGAATAGGGTTTGGAAATTCGATTAGGGAGCAGAAGTGGGTGATCCCTTATTAGCTTCTATGCAGTGTGGGTGATGGACAAAGTACAATTAAGCCTGGTTTAGAACATGGGTGGTTAGTATCATTTATACTTTCATATTGTCATGAAGGCATGAAGACTCAGTTACAGAAGTATGAAAATACTTGTATAACAACAATGGACAATATTTTCCATAAATTATTATAATGCAGGGGGAGTATCTAAGGAAGCAATGTGGAAAGGGATTCCAGATGAGATCAAAGAACTTAACAAAAGTTGCAGTGGAGGATGGCATGATTCTTCCTGGGTCTGCAGGGAGTCCTGAGACTCTAAACTTACAAATGAAGACACTGCTTTCTTCATTCATATAGGAGCAGTGGTTTTCAACCTGTGGGTATGGACCCCTTGAGGGTAACAGATCAGATATTTACCGTAGGATTCATAAACTAGCAAACTTGTAGTTATGAAGTAGCAATGAAAATAATTCTACTGGTCACCACAACCCGAGGAACTGTATTAAAGGGTCACAACACAAGCAAAGTTGAGAATCACTGCTCTGGAGACTCATTTTGCATCAGTTCTGTAGAATCTGGACAGGCATGTCAGTAGGCTTGCTTTATGAGCACATTTAATCAGTGAGACGGATTTGAATTTTAACACCATTTACTTTTTGCATTTATATTATATTCACTAGCACATTCTACTTGGAAAATGAATCCCTTTGTTATGCAGCAGTCAAGACTTAGAAAACAACACTCAGCATGGGGTCTGTGTTTTCAACGTTATTATGTCAAAAATGAGTTCCACAGAAGCAGATGATTTCCTGCTCAGAGGCTGTCACCCTGAGATCCATGCCCTGGGCTAAGGGGAGAAGGAAAAGAGTGGGAACCTTCCTGGCGTCCTTCTGTCCTGTCACTGCTGACCTCTGCACCTCGTTTGCAATTGTGAAAATACAATTGCAAAGAGGAGCTGAACTTGGGAAAGAAAATGAAGTGATTCAGGATCACAATGTCTCTGAATTCCTTGGTACTTCAAATGAGTATCAAAACAATTTCTAAAGTTTCAAAGTGATTGTGAATGTTGGATATTTTGCATGTCATTGTTACCACCCCCAAAACAAATTATGGGACCGGGCCAATGTATCTTCTCTAGGGACTACCTTCTAAAGGTTTAAATTTTTAGACAAGCCTTGTTCTGTTGGCTTTCAGTGAGTAGAGCTGCAGCACAGAGCAGAAAGCATCTCGTTTGTTTGGTTGGGTGTCACTCATTCCAGTGTCCTACCTTGTCACAAACACTTGAACATGTGGTTCGTATAAACTTAACTCAGGTATAGCAGCAGTTCAGCTCTGTTTATCACATGTAGATAAAACCATCATAGATGTTATTGCTGTTATCACTACATTTTCAGCTTCACTTGCTATATGTGAGAGATTTTGAGGCCCAATTTAGCTTTAGGATCTCTCTCTCTCTCTCTCTCTTTCCCCCTCCCCCCTCTGTCTTGCAAGGTCTCAAGTAGTTTAGGCTGTCTTTAAACTTTCTATGCAATGAAGATAACCCAGAATTCCTGACTCTACTTCCTGGGTCTTAGGATTACACTATCACACCTGGAAAACATCTTGATTCTTTTCTACAAATTGTTTAATGAGTGCCATTTGACCAGTGTTATACCCATAATTGTTTCAATTTCTGTTTACCTTGATATTATGTAATTGAAAACAGATCCATCAGCTCCTCCTCACCAATTGCTTATCTAGGAAACAACGTGCTGAGAGAGACAATGCATGGCCTCTGCATAATCACATCCCCATTTGAAAACAAATGCTTAAGTCTTCCTTTTGGACCCAAATATTGTCCTGCTAGTGAGTAAAGGTGAATCTCTGGGTGTTCCAGACTAGCCAGGGATGCATAGTGGAAAGAAGGAAGAGGAGGGGAAGGGAGGAGTAAGAAGAGTAGCAGGAGGAGAGAAAGGGGAAGAGGAAGAAGAGGAGGAGGAGGAAGAAGAAGAAGAAGTGATGATTATTATTTGACTAGACTTGTCATGTTCTATATTATAAATATTGCTTAAGTGTAAGAATTTATATTCATTTCATCTTTTAAAAATTCATTTGGCGTTATGGAATTTCACAGCCTTAAATTGTCCCACTTAGTTATATTTTTCATTGAGGCTGAACATTTGAAGTTTGATCTGACTCTTTTATCTTTTTAATAACACCTTTCAAAGCAGTGAAAAGATCCATGCTTTTTCTCAAGACAGGTTAGTCAGATATGGATTTCTCCTGCTACCTTCAATTCCTTTCACAGCTCTTCATTTTAAAGACATTGGAGTGCACACGAGATTATCTCAGCTGTACTGTTAGGAGCCAATACTATATTATACCATGTTGCACTGGGGAGAGGTGGCAAGCCACCGGAAACTCAATAATGGCTTTCTGACATCTTTGAGTTTTTTGTTCTTCTATGAATCTTAGTTCATTTTTTTATAAAATGTGTAAATGGGTAACTCTTGCCTCAAGATTTAATTGTTTTACCTTTGTTATAAGCCTGATGTCTTCATTGTTTGTTTTAATATTTATTATATAACGATTATATTTGCAATTCTGAATCTCTTGTAGAATGTGGTATTTTATATGTTCTTATTAAACAAGATATTTCAGTGAGATTTCATGAAATCCAGAATTATATACATTTCTAATTTGCCCCTAATTATAATAGGATGAATAATGATACATTCTTTTAGAAATTTGTTCCTTAAAAGGAACAAGCTCTTCTATTGTTAAAATAGCTTATATACGACATAGCTATTGTTGAAATACCTGACATGCTACCTGTATATTATATGTCAAAAAGCTTTCAGCAACTATATAGCCTATTGTATTAAGTATGTATTTTGTTTGACTGTGTTTTATGAAATATTAGCAGCATCTAATTCTACATCTCCCAGTAAATGAATAAAACTTGTACTGTCTCTACACCCTAATTTATCAGAAGCTTGGAACAGTTCAGGATTTAAATTGTGTAATTAGTTTGGCTTTAGCACAAGCACGCTTTAGACATAAAAGAACAGAGCACACCAGGAGTAATAACCAGCCCGTGACAGGCCTATCAGCTGGACAGATGGTGGTAATTCTGGTTAAGTGTCCTCTTCGAGAGTGCTTGGAAGCACAGTAGGCGTAATATTCAAAACTGGAATTCATAGCTCAGAGCTACACAGGTTGTGAAAATAACAAAATAAGAATCTAGTAGGTAGGCTCTAATTTATAAACAATTGTTAAATTATTTTGAGTGAAAAAAGGTTCTTTAGTTTGTGTATGAAACTGAAATTGTGACATCTCTGAACATAGTTTTGAAAGCTGTATGGTTTATAGGCCTTTGATCTTTTAGATTTTTTTTAATTTATTTATTTATTGAGGATTTCTGCCTCCTCCCCGCCATCGCCTTCCATTTCCCTCCCCCTCCCCCGATTAAGTCCCTCTCCCTCATCAGCTTGAAGAGCCATCAGGGTTCCCTGACCTGTGGGAAGTCCAAGGACCGCCCACCTCCATCCAGGTTTAGTAAGTTGAGCATCCAAACCGCCCAGGCCCCCCCAAAGCCAGCACGTGCAGTAGGATCAAAAACCCATTGCCCTTGTTCTTGAGTTCTCTGTAGTCCTCATTGTCCGCTATGTTCAGCAAGTCCGGTTTTATCCCATGCCTTTTCAGACTCAGGCCAGCTGGCCTTGGTGAATTCCCGAAAGAACATCCCCATTGTCTCAGAATGTGGGTGTACCCTTCGCGGTCCTGAGTTCCTTGCTCGTGCTCCCCCTCCTTCTGCTCCTGATTTGGACCTTGAGATTTCTGTCCGGTGCTCCAATTTGGGTCTCTGTCTCTGTCTCCTTTCATCGCCTGATGAAGGTTAATATTCAGGGGGATGCCTATATGTTTGTCTTTGGATTCACCTTCTTATTTAGCTTCTCTAGGATTGCAAATTATAAGCTCACTGTCCTTTAATTATGGCTAGAAACCAAATATGAGTGAGTACATCCCATGTTCCTCTTTTTGGGTCTGGCTTACCTCACTCAGGATAGTGTTTTCTATTTCCATCCATTTGTACGCAAACTTCAAGAAGTTCTTGTTTTTTACTGCTGAGTAGTACTCTAATATGTATATATTCCATACTTTCTTCATCCATTCTTCTATTGAAGGGCATCTAGGTTGTTTCCAGGTTCTGGCTATTACAAACAATGCTGCTATGAACATAGTTGAGCATATACTTTTGTTGTATGATAGGGCCTCTCTTGGGTATATTCCCAAGAGTGGTATTGCTGGGTCCAGGGGTAGGTTGATCTTGGCGGCGGCGGAGCGACACAGCGCTGCAATCAAAAATAGGCTTTGGGGGACCGGCGGCGACAGAAGCAAGCGGAGGGGACCGGCGTGGAGGCAGAGGCAAGCAGCGGCGGGGACCGGCACAGCTGGCACGAGGCGGGGAAGGGCACGCAAAAAGGAGAGCAGACATCCCACTGCGGTTGGATCAAAGAGGTAGGCCCCTTGTTGGCAAGGTCACTGGCAAACGGGGAGTCTGGTCCTGACCCTGAAGACCTTTGGAGGGGTGAGAGGGTTCTTGGCCTGTGGCAGGAACCAGGAAACAGAGCGAGGTCAATTGGTAGGCACAACCCTTGGCCAGTAGGGAAACCTGATCCAGTCTTAGAAGACCCATTGCATAGGATCGATAGGAGGAGATGGGCAGGCGCCAAGGCAAGAATTCACCCAATAACCTGAAAGGCAACATGAAAACACCAGAACCCAATGATCTTACAACAGAAGTATTTGAACACCCTAACACAGAAGAAGTGGGAAAAATTGACTTTATGAAAGCAATAGAGTCCCTTAAACAACATGTAAAAAACGCCCTTATAGAATTGGATGAGAAGTATAACAAAAAGTTTGAAGAAATGAGTAAATACGTACACGATACCCTGGGAAACCAAGAAAAAACGATCAAACAGGTAATGGAAACAGTTCAAGAATTAAAAACTGAAATGAAGGCAAGGAAGAAAACACAAACTGAGGACCAGCTGGACATGGAAAATCTAGGTCAACGAGCGGAGTCTACAGAAACAAGCATAATCAATAGAATACAAGAGATAGAAGAAAGAATCTCAGATTCGGAGGACACCATAGAGAAAATAAACGCACAGATCAAAGAAAACAGCAAAGCCAACAAATTCTCAACACAAAACATTCAGGAAATATGGGACACAATAAAAAGACCAAACCTAAGAATAATTGGGATAGAAGAAGGGGAAGAGTCACAGCTCAAAGGCCCAGAGAATATTTTTAACAAAATTATGGAAGAAAACTTTCCCAACATAAAGAAGGATATTCATTTAAATATTCAAGAAGCATACAGAACACCAAACAGACTGGATCAAAGAAAAACATCTCCTCGCCATATAATGATCTTTTAGATTTAATGTCTTTTTTTTTAAAATCTAAAAACTTTGGACAAGGATATCCCTTTTCCTTATTTCCTTCATAGAGAATCCTATTTAATTTGAATTTTATTTTGTTTTGAAAGAGGGGACTTTTCCACTGTGTCAAGAAGATACTCTCATTCACATCTTCTTCCCTCTTATCTCCTTCACGAAGTAGGAGGGCATAACACAGAGGAAAGCATCTCCACACCAGGAGGGTTAGCACAGAGGAAAGCATCGCCACATCACCATCTTTGTACTGTAGGGAAATGCGGTAGTACAGCTGCCCACAGGGTGGTTGTAAAGAGAATTTCTACAACCATAGAAAGTCATGGAGCTTCACATCTGGACAGCATATTAGTGGTATCAAATGCATGTGTTTGGAAGTATCTCAAAGCTATAGAATGTGTATTGTATATTAGAGCTTGCTCTACCAACAATTTCATCTTTTTTTCTTGTATGTTTTCATAGTTACTCAGTAAGAGGCAACAAATTACAAGAAAAATATTCATTTTACCCATCTACATCATATAAAGACCATGTGTTTTCCTTAGGGATAAAAGAGGCTAGATTTCACTTTGATTTGAAGCTTCAAAAATAACTGGTCTTTTCCCCCTCTTTTCTGAACATTTGGTATATGGAGGCTACACAAGATTGTTTGCCTCTCCTTTGGCAGCATGGCAAGTGTCACTTGGCATTTATTTCTGGAAGGAACTGTGTGATCTTTTCTATGGATTGAGAGAAGAGACTGCCCTGAGAGGCTGGTTGAGTCAATGTGCAGGATCTATGACTTTCTGATAACTCTTAGAGAGGAAGAAAAACACAGCATATTTAAGTTGTAATTTCCACTCAGCTGGGCTGAAAAATTGGTCCAAATAACAAATTCAGCTAAGTAGAGAGTGAGGCAGTGGTTCTCAATTTTCAGAATCATCTAGCATCATCTGGAGGGCTGGGATTCCTCAGAGTCCTGATTCAGTATTTCTAAGGACAAGCTGAATACCTGGTATTTCTAAAAAGCACCAGGTGATTGTGGTCCTGGTTGGGAAGTGTGCTTTAAGAGCTATTACTTAAAAATTAAGTAATCTTTCTTATTTCTCATCTCGACTAACACAGTGCCTGGATCCAACAAATACTCAGCAAATCAGTATTTGTTTTACACTGAATTCAAATTTCCATATGTATGCCTCATAGTTTGCTGTCAAATTCTAGTTTCTACATTCTATTCTCTCAGCAAGTGTCACAAAGGAAAATATAACACTTTGGGTATCAAGTAGATCTAATTTTCATCTTAATTGACTATCATGTCTCTATTAAACTGACAAGGTTATTTTCTTCATAGAATCTATCAGTATATAAGGTTATCTTTATCACTCATTTATATTGTAGCAGATAGCCTCCATTCCCACAGACACAAAGTCTGCATCTACCTTGCTTAATCCTGTTCCCTGCTGCTATCAATGGGTGTGAAATGCCTAGAGAATGGATGAAGAAACAGACTACTGTAAAATTTATCAAATTGCAAGTATCAGTCTTACAGAATAGATACTGCACGTTTCCTTGTTATAAGGAAAATCACATCATTCTCAGACAAAATTGAGAAGTGGCTAAATAATTCAAGCATGCTTAGCCATATCTAAAGAACAGTGTTTGTGGAAATTAAGGTAAATATGCAAATATTTCTTATATCCCTTCTCTATCCTCATGCCTACTGAAGACATTTTCCATGGCTCAATAATTTTCTATCACTTCCTATTCTTCTCTACTCCTCCATCTCTGTACTTATTAACCTCTCTCTCAGCTTCTTCAGATACACCGGGTGAAGATCAATGTTATCTTTTCCTTCCAAGAGTCACACACTAATTTATTCAACTCTATGAACATCTACAATGCATGCTGTGGGATCAAGGGTTAAAAAGCAATAGTTGGAAAAGAAGGGTTAGAAGAAGATGGGAGAATAGGAGGACAGGGTGAAAAAAAATACTGTGAGGTATAAATAACACCAAAGATATTAAAGAGAGTCACTTGAAATCATACCACTGTAGAAGCTTCCTAACATGTATGCACATGTACAAAAACAATTAAAATGGAATTGTTCTATAATGGCATTGCAATGCAACTATTAGACAAATAAAAAGTAGAGTGTCAGTAATAAGTTATCTCTTTTGGAACATTGACCATTGAAGTTTCATAGATCGGGAAATATTACAGGCTATTACAATACTATTGTTTACCCTCCAGAACTTGAGGATAGGACTCTATTTACTGAATATACTCAGGTGATTCAGAGAACATGAAAGAATCAAACTGGTACTCACCTAGAAGCTTCATCACTATTGGTGCTAGAAGATGCTATGCATGCTACCATAGGAGAAAAGTAATTATTAGTCTAGCTATGAATCTATTGTAGTTAGTAAAGCTACAATAACTACAGGCCTGGGAAACATGCCTACTGGTGCAATAGTGACATGGACATTATTGAGTTACCAATCATTTCCTGATAGGATTTAAGGCCTACTCCATAAATTGGCCAAGAATATGTCTCTAGACAAGGTTTATGCCTTAATGGAGGCTCCATTACTATTATCCTGCTAATGGACACAATATTAAACCAACTTCTACTTATATTGCTATATCCACGGAATAGTGCACCTCTCTATCTGTACTAGAGAAACTTCAGTTTTATCAGATAGTAGTGATGAACCCAGAGACCCCCCCCATTGGTCAAGGATCAGAGAATAAGAGGAAATTGAATGTTCAGCCCCAAATAGGATGTCTATATTCACAATCTCTTCTTTTAAGGCACCAGATGGTTTCAGAAGTTGTGGGCAGAAAGATTGCAAGGGCCGTAAGTGGTGGATGACTGCAAGGCACAGCAGGGAAGGTGAGTATGGGAATTCACAGTGGTTGGGACAGCATTCATGAGACCTATGTGAGTTCAAGCATGACCCCATCTCTGGCTGAGGAGCTGTTGGAAAGTCATGGTTGTTAGTAGATTTAGGGTTATCTCTCTTTAAAACTGCAGCACCTGGTAAATTAATCATCCTCCTGTATAAGGACACACACCAAGAATACTCAAAGAGTACAAATTGGACTTAATAGCTTAAATAAATAGGACACAAAGTAGAGAAGGATGGCTGGATTTGAGGAGTGTTTTGGGTAATAATATGATGAAAACACACTGTATAATATTGTCAAAAACTAATAGAAATGAGAAAAACAATGAGAGCTTATTAATTTGTATAATAACGTAATCTATGATTAAATCACAAGTTTTGATCCATGATTAAAAATCACAAAAACAGATTTAAATGGAAAATCATATTTAACTAGAGATGACTCCGATTAACATATTAATGATTTTCTGTCCAGTTTCTTGTCATGCATGCTGTTACTCACTGTGCTTGTCTCTCCCTATTTGGAATTGTAATATGGGAAAGACCTTCCAACTGAATAGAAAAGTAGTGAAAGTCACAGAAATTTTAAAAATGCAGAAAGTATAGAGGAAAAGTAGCCATAATATTACAGTCAGTGGTAACTAAAATTCTGGCAAATTTCCTTGGAGCCTTTTAATCATGGCAAACATTTCACCAAGCTGAGATCATTTTCCTTTCATGGCAATTCAAAGAGCACTCAATCAGTGACTTAGCCAGAAATACAAGAAAGGTTTGTGATGCCAAGTAGCATCTGCCATACAATGATTTATTGATCTTCATTAGTCAAAATAAAAATAACAGTGTTTTTAATTTTAGCCATTCTGACAGGTATAAGATGGTATCTTTTTTATTTTTATTTTTTTTTAAATTCTTTTTTTTATTGAGAAAAGAAAAAAAAAACAAATTTCCACCTCCTCCCAGCCTCCCATTTCCCTCC
>NC_022012.1:62768243-62784690 GCF_000317375.1 Microtus ochrogaster
TCCTCTCAAGATCTGTGAAGAATTTTAAAGGGAGCTTGATGGGGATTGCATTGAATCTATAAATT
Organism: Microtus ochrogaster; assembly: GCF_000317375.1. Taxonomy (NCBI): domain Eukaryota; kingdom Metazoa; phylum Chordata; class Mammalia; order Rodentia; family Cricetidae; genus Microtus; species Microtus ochrogaster. The sequence goes on from NC_022012.1 coordinate 62,768,309, forward strand.
GCCTTTGGTAGAATTGCCATTTTTACTATGTTGATCCTCCCAATCCAAGAGCTGATCTAATGGGAGCTCACCAAGGCCAGCTAGACTGGAACTGAAAAAACATGGGATCATACCGGACTCTCTGAACGTGGCAGACAATGAGGGCTGACTGAGAAGCCAAGGACAATGGCACGGAGTTTTGATCCTACTGCATGTACTGGCTTTGAGGGAGCCTAGTATGTTTAGATGCGCACCTTCCTGGACCTGGATGGAGGGGGGAGGACTTTGGACTTCCCACAGGGCAGGGAACCCTGACTGCTCTTTGGACTGGAGATGGAGACGGAGGGGAGGTGGAGGGAGGGAGAGGGAAACAGGAGGTGGGGAGGAGATGGAAATTTTTAATATTAAAAAATAAAATAAAAAAAGAGATTCCAATATCTTTTTCTTGTGTAATATCTGGCTGTGGGTCCCTGTATTTGTTCCCATCTGCTACAGGAGGAAGAGTCTAGATGATGCCTGCATAAGTCACCAATCTATTAGTATAGCAGACTAGCATAAGGGTAATTTTATGGTCACATTTTTTAGACTAGTAGAATTTGATTTTACCCCCGGGCTCTAGGATATCTAGTCACTGGTTCTTTGTTACCATAGCAGTGTTGGTTATGCTTTCTATCTCATGGAGAGGGCCTTAAATCAAATCAGATATTGGTTGGTTATTCCTACAAGCTTTGTGCCATCATTACCCCCAAGACATATTGAAAGCAAGACAAAATGTAGGTCAAGGGTTTGTGGGCTCATTTGGTGTCTGCATTTGACTTTCTATAGCCTAAAGAGTACCTTACTGCATCAAAGACATTAGAAAGTAGTGGTAAAGGGTTCATGAAGGCACCAGCTCCAGTTCTTCATGTTCAATGAGTTATGTAGGTGTTGTCCTTGGCGATAGGGCCCCACTGTTCTTATTTGTGTTTTCAGGGTGATGCTTAATTTTTCTTTCATATTAGTTCTTTGCTTAAGCTATTCTATAACAATGGAACTATAAATCATGGTTTTGATTCAATTTTCAATTTCAAATTTTATTTTCCAGTCACGCATATGCACACACATGCCCACGTGCACACACACACACACACCCACCACGGAGAACTTAACAGGCCAAGGACAGTCTGAGTGGACCATGAACAGACCCTTCTACTAAGGATAAATACATGTCACAGAGGTAAGAACTGACAAGGAAGATAAGACAATGCAATGTAAGGTAAGGTAATGTGTTGCAGGAGGTCCTTCCGCTCCTCCAGCCTATAGCCGCTGAGATACCAGCCCATTGGGGCGTGGTCTCTCTCCCTTTAAAAAAGCGGCCACTTCCTTCTCTCGCTCTCTTCACTTCCTGCTCGGCTGGCGACTAGACTCCCTTCCTGGTTGTACAGAGGGCTGACGGTGATCTGTAAGTTTTTTCCCCTTTAAATAAATAATACCCTGTTAATCATAATTCCAAACTGCTGTGGCATTGTTTGTGACTTACGCCTACAGTAATGTAAAGTTAAAAGAAAAAGAAAGAATGAGAAAGAAAGAATGAAAAGGGGGAGGGAAAAGAAAACAGGAATAAAGAGAAATGATCAGCTGATTCTATTGGTGTTTCGTGAGAATTAGCAAGAAACGATACAAAATTTTTAGTACCACTAATGAAAAAAGAAAGGACTATGAAGGACTATGTTTTTTTTTTTTTATTTTTGTGCCCCAGTTTACTTTAAGTCTTCTGTAATTGCAATGAAAAATTAGGCAAAGTATAGGAAAATAAGTAATTGCATTATTTCAAGGCTTTGCTTGCACTAAATCCATATAATTCTTCTACTGCTACCTAAACTTAATCTCCAGGCCTTGAGTTAAAAACAACAAACAAAAATGGCCATTTTCTTTTCAAAGCAAGAAATTAAAGAACATTTTGTTTATTATGCTCTCATTAAAAGAGGCATTTTTGATGGCTGGACTATATTTTCTGAGGAAACAATGGGTAACAGAACAGCAGAGTTGCAGCAAAGGCTGTTTCAGCATGTTCTCTTTGATTAATGAAACACTGCTATTCATATGGTCAGTCAGTTACTTGGAAGAATTTCTTCCACTTAATGAATGGAAGTAATGAGAATACTGTTGCGGAGTATATGGGAAACCCAACTCATAACCTGCCCTACTTTCTTCAAATTCCATGTACTATCTCAGTGCTCAGGAAGAAAGTATATTTGAAATACTATAGGCCATGCGACAATGTAGAATGTTAACTACTTCTATGAAAATTTGATACTTGGATTCATTACTTCTGCCCAACCGAACTGAATGCACACAGCAAGGTATACGCGGATGAATAATATAAATCTCCCATATCCAGTTCCATGTCAAGTAACAACTGACACAATAGTATCACCTTTTTAGTTAATCAAAAGTTACTGTCAAAATAAATATGGTAATAAATATTCATTAGACTTGGTGCAGTATTCCAAATACTTTATATAAATGTGCTTTCAAATCAACCCAGAGAGATATGTTCTGTTGTTAATTAAATATACGAGGAAGGATTATATGCTGTCTCCTGTTAGTCCTGCTCTCTTGATGAACAGGGCATTATCCAGCTTTATTGGTATGGTTAAAACCCATCACTTGTTCCAGAAAAATTAAGGCAAATGGTGAAAAGATCTGCAGGAATCCATTGAAGTTCTAATCAGTTACCTTGGAGTAAACCTAAAGAGAGAATATTCTGTATGGTGTTTACTTTATCATGTGATCCCTTTACAATGGTCCTCATCCTGACCCTAAGAAAGAGTGGAGAAGTTGGAGCCACCCTCTTCTGCTACTCCTGAAACATAAGCCCTGAACACTGCCTGTGTAGTGGGGGCTGTCTCCAGGAACTAAGAGTCTCAGCCCTGTAAACTCCAAACCCAAACTGGACCAATAACTTGAATGTGTTTCTAGTGGGCTCTAAGCTCCATGAAAGATTCAGTCCCGGAGCTGTTGGGTTTTGTCTAAATGAACACTGGAAGCAGACCCAGGTAAACCATGATTAGATAGCTGGGCCTTGGACACCGTGAGATGAAAGGTGTTTTAAGCCATCAGGTTTAAGGTAACTCATTATATAATATCTACATGCCCCCATCTTTCAAGTAAACTAAAGGAATAATTTGCATTCCCTTGTAACTAGGTCACTGCAAAACCAAGATTCAATTTTATACAGCCTAAATGCTGAACTGTATGACTAATTCTTTGATATTAGATTTAAAAAATCTGATTGGTACCTATAGGCCCACATGAGAAGTAATATTAAACATACAACAGTAATTTTACAGTTATACTACTGCATTTTTCTAAACATTGTATATCAAGTTAGTTATTTTGGGTAGTAAAAGACTTACTTCAATCTCAATTGGGCAGTACAGTCCAGGTTATCCCTGATGAAGACTATTCTTTTTAAACTAAACTTCTGAAAATCATCAAGTACCAATTACATCCCATTCTTTGAACTTTTTTTGCTTTAGATACCTTTAATTTCTATATGTAGAATGTAATTTTGAGAATTTTTACAAAATTTGCGCACATTTTGCTTCAAGCTATATTTTATATAATAAAATAGAAATTCTATTTTCAAGATGGAAATATTTGTTGTAGAATGTCCAATGTAAGAAGCTGAGTTATTTGGAATCGAAGAGTGGCTAGGCACATTGGCTCACATCTGAAGTCCCTACACACGGAAGGTTCACCCAGGGAGATTATGCTGAATTTGTGGTGAGTCTGGACTGCAGAGTGAGACATAATATCACCTGAAGAAAGAATGAACAAATGACAAAAATCAAGCCCAAATAATTTTTAAAGGAATGAAGGAGTTAGAATTCTCAAAAGGGATTTTCCACCCTCCAAAGGAGGCCTAGTAGCTCAAGTAATTAATCTTGAGTGTAGGAATTCTTCATTTTTAACACATTAAAAACCTATTTTGACTTACGGAATTTTACTAAGACTCTCTTCAATAAATGTAAATTCTCTATGGTAAACTGTTAGACTGTGAATAGTTTTACAACAGTGAATTGGTTTTGTGAGATTTAATATCTAAATAGTTTTACTGTTAAGCTGCTAATTAAAATAAGCCATTTTCATTTATATGTGATAATTATTGCTAATAGTATTTTTGGTTTTGTTTTGTTTGTTTTTTAAGACAAAGTTTCTCTGTAGCATTGAGCCTGCCCTGGAACTAGCTCTTGTAGACCAGGTTGGCCTTGAATTCACAGAGATCCACCTGCCTCTGCCTTTCAAGTGCTGAGATTAAAGGCATGTGCCACCACCACCTGGCTGTTAATATTTTTTAAAAGTCAAAGTAATGTCCAAAGAGTTTACTTTAAAACGAGAATGCTTAGGATGGTAAGCCACTAAGATAACAAACTGACTTCAATATTTTGATTGAATGATTTAAACCAAATATAATATATTTTGTATAAATTTCTGTTGTGTTTTTTGTTAACTACTAATTCAATACAGATTCAATGAATCAATAATCTTGACTTTACCTTTAATAACATTCTAATTAAAGTATTTGGAATGCCTCATTACTTGATCCAATGCAGTTGTCAATATAAAACATCGACAAACTGTACTGTCAGAGTAAAATAGCAACTAAACTACTTACGGTGCTAAGTGCAACACCTTCACACTATGATGGAAATATATGCGATACTGTAGAGACATAATTACATCTTTCAGACCTCAGCTAGGGGAAATAATTTAATGGGAAAGTGTATGCTTGTTCTCCTGTTTCTCAATTATCAACTTATTTTAATTCCATTTTCTACACAACAACCTGCTCAGCTTCGCTTTTCAGAGACTTGGAAAGCTGGAATCTACATAAGCCCTTACTTCTTTCTGTTTACAGTAAGAAGATTCCATCATACGCACATAAAATTCACCATTCTACTGACTTTTAGATAGTAAGAAGGATTCTACCAAAACCCTTTCCCCTGTATTTCTTAGGGCTGTCCCTCCACTTTCTCCTTTTAGCTTAATCTTTACTCATGGATTTCATCCTTGTTTGCAGTTCATGAAAGAGGGCTCTTTTGCTCTGTGGCCTCTTTGATATAAAATATAGACAAGTGTATTATTAAGGTAAATTAACAGTGAAACGTTTGATGTCATGTAAGAAAACCAGGGAAGATCTTCATGTTGGTCAAGAAAGGGCTTTTTGATATATCACTCACAAGGACAGTCAATCACTTCCCATTTACTGTCGTGCTCAATCATACAGATCACAGGCCAATAAAATGTTTGATAGATTTTTATCTCATCTGTGAAACAGAACCATGGCCTTGACTTATTAAAATATTCATTTAAATGCCTTGGAGATTTTGCTTTGAATGAATATTTGAATGCTGGCCAGATATTTCTCATTGAATGCTTCCAGCCAATCAATATTAACTTTCAAAATAAAATGACATGCTCTCATTTTATAATAAAAGATATCACATTTTCAAAGTCCAAGCCAATAAAACTATGTAAAAACAGTTTCTGGATCTCAAGAAGGTACTTTAAACAAGTTGTGTTATCAAATGAGGCTACTCATATGTGAGAACCTAATCTAGATCACAAATCATAAATCACTATTATAAATCCTATAAAGAAAATTCCTCTTGTGGCATTTCTTCTTTTAGTAAAATAAAAACACTAATAGAGTTCACACTATCATTTCTGGCATAATTTGAACTGTAAATTAATGAAATAAAAAACAAAGGACTCTCTACTAAAATCTACCCCTTTCATTTGCCAGAAGAAGTTTATTCTTTAATTGCTCTTCTTTGGAATAATTATACACTTTCATCCTGTGGTATATCAATTATACATTCTTCATAAAAGTACTGTATAATGTCATTTGGAAGTTCATCACATAGGAGACCAAACATTCCATGCCAAAGACTGAACAAGGACAAGCTCTATGAAGACTTTTTTCTTTACAAGGCTGTTTGTGCTTTTGCACTGAGCTTGAAATATTGGTGTTCAGTAAAATTACCTAGGGGTGTCATTAAAATATTGTTTGGTAGGCTCATTTCATGAAGCTGATTCTATAGGTCTGGACGGAAGGCAATAATTTGTATTTGTAAGCCTTTTCACATACTGCCAATCTGAGGAGAGAAGGAGAAGGGTTGCTTTGCTAGCATCACTGCAGTTCCAGAAAGTAAGGCTTTAAAGCAAACTGTATTCAGCAGAACAGAGGGATATACTTCAGTGTTAAGGACTAAAATAGCATCCTATATTGTAAGCAGTTAATCTAATAATAGTAACAATATTTATTTAAAAATTGTTATCTGCTGCGCCACATATGAATTTACTTAATTTTGACATGATTCTATAACATTTACACTAATATCCAATTTTACAACTTAAAGAAGTATACCACAGTGATGTTTAAGGTCTTATGGTTAGGAGACGGCAGAGTGAAGATTTGAACAAGTTATTGACCCCAGAGCATCCACTTTTTCTCGCTATGGTGCTGTGATCTGAATTATGTCTTATAAAAATTGCCTCATACTTTCAAGCCCTCCCTAACTCTGACTTTATTTGGAGGCAGAGATATCGGATGGTGATTAAAATTAAATGAAGTCATAAATACAAGTAATAGTCAGATAGGACTGCTTGCCTAAGACTAGATAGGGAAAAAAAAATCTCCTGTGCCCTCCAGGTACACCTGAAAAAGAAGACTGCATGCATAGTGAGAATGTAGACCCCCACAAACCTGGATTTTGTGTTCCCAGACTTGAGAACAGAAAAATTAACTTTCCGATGATGTAGGTGTTGTTTTCTATCTGTTGCTTTCATTGGTTAAATAATAAAGAAACTGCCTTGGCCCTGATAGGACAGGAAATTAGGTAGGCGGAGTAGACAGAACAGAATGCTGGGAGAAAGAAGCCGAGTCAGGCAGTCGCCATGATTCTCCCACCCAACACAGACACAGGTTAAGACCTTCCCTGGTAAAGCCACCTCGTGGGCTACACAGAATATTAGAAATGGGTTAGTTCAATATGTAAGAGATAGCCAATAAGAGGTTAGAACTAATGGGCCAAGCAGTGTTTAAAAGAATACAGTTTCCATGTAATTATTTTGGGGCATAAGCTAGCCATGCAGGAGCCAGTGAGGCTGGAACTCTGATGCTGACAGTTACTCAGTGTATAGGTAAATATTTTTGTAATAGCAATCTATGTATCCAAAAAGAGCAAAATGTTCTAGAATTTGGATTGTAATGTATCCTGCTTAGCAGAATTATATTTTTAGTATCTTTAAATAGCATTACTTTAATTTTAACTTATATTTGTTTGTATTTCATTAAGTAAATGTAAAGGCACACAACATTCTCACTTTTAACAACAACAACAAAAAAAAGATGGGCCAACGTCCCTGACTTCCTGGGCTCCTTGGGGGCCTTATAATATCTGTGTAATGATGGTCTAGGAGACAATTTTAATCTGACACCTTTAAGAACATGAAGAAGATGCATTACTAGACTTGCTTTTCTCTATTATAATGTTTTTACATTTCTATTTATATGACTTTGATTGCCACTTCTGTTGCAGTTAAATCAAATTCTCCCTTTGAATATCATGGCAGACAGAATTCTTTATCTGGTGAAGGAGTCAGAATGCAAAACAAACAACAGAAAACTCCCCCAAAATCTCCAGAAAATCATATTTACAAAGATTATAGTAGAATACTGGAGGCATATAGGAAAAGGTGGGAACCACAACACACACACACACACACACACACACACACGTGCCACACTACATACACACACAAAGAAAAAGTGGGCAAGTCTACAACAATTCTATTGTTTATCTTATCATGGCACACAGGGTTGAGAATCTCTAGAAATCAACAAGAAAAAACACAGAATGTATGAAAATACTAGCAGACTAACAACATAAACTTGAATAAATAGTGGTCTCCAAGGAAATCAGAGATGAGATTAAACAAATCAAATGAGTCAGATGTCATAAATTATCAGCATTGGGGAAATAGCTAGGACAGCATTAGGAGGGCAAATTATTAAAAGTTAAGTGTTGAACAGCAAGACAGCTCAGTAAGTGCTTGCTTTGCAGAACTCACAACACAGACAAGATCCCAGGCCTCACTCTGACAACAAGAACCCTAAAATTGTCTTTTGACCTCCGCTTACATGCCTACCTGCACTCACATACAGATAGCACACACAGAGGCACATGAAATTATGACTACAAATAGAATTTACAAAATTCTGGTTTGTAGAGAGCCCATAGGTTGAGTAACCTTGTTGACAGCTCTTAGCTGTCACCAATGTAGAAATCTCCTGGTTTCCAGTGTGAGGTCAACACATCCTTGAAATATACCAGCTGATTTGATTCAGAAGTTTTTTTCTATTATCCAATGTCTCTGCTCCCATTGTTGCTTTCTCATTAGTGTTAAGAAAATTCAAGGTTAATAAAACATTATGCAATCTATTTCTGGGTATATTTTCCATCCATTTTTGTTTGTTTAACCTATCTTTTATAGTTTGATCTTTCTATAACTGCCTGACCTGTAGGATATTTCTATAATATGCTTAACATTATATAAACAAAAAGACTGTTTCATTTTCTTAGAGACATATGCTGTACCATTATCTGTCTTTATATGTTCAGGTATACCCATGATAGCCATAATTTTAATAAATGCATGATTACTAAATCAGCCTTTTCTGAGCTCAGAGCAGTTGCTGATTGAAAACCTGAATAAGTGTCAGTGGTGTGGTATACATATTTTAATTTTCCAGAATCTGCAAAGTGGACCACATCCATCTGCCAGATTTCATTCCTTTGAGTACCCTTTGGGTTACTACCTGCAGGTAGCAGTGTTTGGTTATACAAAGAGCAAGTAGGATGTCTCTTTACCATAGGGAATAAGAGAAAGTCCACAAGGTTCTGTTGTCTTAGTCACTGTTCTATTGCTGTGAAGAGATGCCATGACCAAGGAAACCGTTATAAAATAAAACATTTTAATAAAAGAAATTGCATTCATAAGTGATCTGTATTAGAATATAAGAAATCTTCAGTCATAGACAATTGCCGCCCATGTTGTACAACAGATACCTTCTATTTTAGTTCTAATAAAGGGCTACACAACTAAAATATTAACATTTAATTGGGGACTTGCTTATAGGTTCAAATGTTTAGTATAGTATTCTCATGGTATGGGCATTGTAGCATTTATGGCATTGGAGCAGTAGCTGAGAGCTACATCTACAGGCCCAGAGAGTGATGGTGGGCCTGGTATGGACTTTGGAACCTCAAAACCCACACCCAATAACAGACTTCCTCCAACAAGGCCATAAATAATCTTATTCAAACTACAACACCTCACCCTAGATGAAAAACGTCATGCAGTCAGCAGCTGTTAAGGCAAGGAGAATCAGTGCTTTTCATGGACAATCTCCTGTTAGTTTATCCAACCATAAGTGGTCTGCCCTAAACATAGTGCATATAAGCAGCACTGAAGAACTTGGTATACCATATATGATGTGATAACAACAGAGGAAGCTGACAATCACAGAGTCAGTGAGAAGGGGATAGAAAGAATTGGAGGGGAGAGAAAACGTGGAAATGATGTAAATATAGTACTCAAAAGTACCCAAAATGATTTTTACTATTTTTATGATTTAATTGAAATTTTACATACCCAATCCCCATTCTCTCCCCTCCTCCAGCTCCCCCGCCTTTCTTCCCCATATCATCTTCCTATCTCATCTTCAGAGAGGGTAAGGCTTCCTATGGAGAGTCAACAAAGTCTAGTCCATTACTTTGAAGCAGGACTAAGACCCTCCCCACTATATCTAGGCTGAGCAAGGTATCCCTCCAAAGAGAATGGCTCCAGAAAGCCAGTATAAGTGGTAGAGATAAATTCCAGCCCTACTCTTGGTGGCCCCTCAGACTGTTCCAGCCAGACAATTGTCCCCGTCATTCAGAAGGCCTAGACTGGTCCTATGCTGGTTCTCCTGCTGTCACTCCAGAGTCTGTGAGCGTCCACTAACTCAGTGAGGTAAGCTGTTTCATCATAGAACCTTCATCCAGAAAGTGATGGAAGCAGATGCAGAGATCCACAGTGAAGCACTAGGCTGAGCTCCCAAAGTCCAGTCAAAGAGAGGGACGAGTGGTAATATGAGCAAAGGGGTCAAGACCGTGATGAGGATACCCACTGAAACAGCCTACCAAATAATTTTTTTAAAAGCAAATAAGAGAAAAATAAGAGAAATTGACAAATAGGCTGCAGCAAGTACTTTGAGAAACCACAAAAAAAGGCTCAAAAACTGACAAATGGGGTTATATCAAGTTTCAGTGCTTCTGCATGATAAAAGAAACCAGTACACACGGAACAAGAACTTACATAATGAAAAGAATCTTTGACAATTGCCTATTGAAAGGTAGTTAATATACAGAATCTATTGATTCATAAAAACTAAACAGAAAAATTCTAATTAATAGATGGGTTAATAAACTGATTAAATAATTCTAAAATATAAAATAAATACATATGGTCAAGAATTATTTTTAAAATTGTTCAACAGGCCATTGAGACTTCATAGGTGTAGCTTCTGACATGATTAAGAGACAAAGTCTAATAGCAGACTCCCTGATATTCTGACTTTTACACTCTTTGTGCCCGCAAATCTGTAATTTTCCCTGAGCCTTATTTTTGAGATTACAATATAATTACATTTCCCCCTTTTCTTTCTTCCCGCCAATTATCCCATATACACATACTTGATCTCTTTCAAATTCATCGCCTCTTGTCATTAATTGATGTTACTGGCATGTAAACGTATATGTTCTTAAATATAACCTTATCAGTGTGTATATTATTACTTGCTTTTGTGTTTTCAGAGATGATCATTTGGTACTGTATAATCAATTGCTGTGATTTCATGGAGATATTTTATTCTTCTCTCAGCATTTCTTACCTGTCTGAAATGTTTTGTTGTGAATCTTGAAGGAGAAGTTAGAACCAACACTTTACTCTTAGTTATGTGAATATATATTTGAAATTATATAGTCATATATTTCCATTGAAGTACAGCAATACCCACAGCAATGTCCGTAAATATTAAGTATACATAGTAAGGAATTTTACATCCAGGTTGGTGTATATACTATACATCCAAAGCTCTCTTTTTTTCCCCCTTCTTAATCAATAAACTCCAGAGTTCTAACTCCCACTGAGGGGAAAAATATTGATTCAATGTCAAGTTCTCAGCACAAAGGTGATTTATTTGTCTCAGAGGGGCAGAAAAAGAGACAAACAAGAGATAGAGGATGAGGAAGAAGGTGAAGGGAACAAAGGCAAGGGGGCAGGGATATTTGTCCCTGCGGGACAAAGGACTGCCTCTGGATAGAGAGGAGATAGGCATGGCAGATAGGAAAATGGTGGCTTAGAAAGATAAAATGGGAAACCCCATGTTAGGATGAGGTGTTTAGTTTTAACTGGCTATGTTAATTAGGTGAGCCAAAAGAGGGCTTTTGGTTGCTAGCTTTCAATACATTGAGGTAGTCAGCCTCAGGATGGGGAAATGGCCAAATAAAGCACTAGATCTTGGTGGCTAGCTTCAGAAATGTAATTGAAAAGCTTTTAGCAATTAGAGGGTATGGGGAAGAAGAACAGGGCCTGACAGATCCATGTTCAGGTGGGCTACTGTCCCTATGTCGTAGCCTGAGTCTGAAGTACCCACACAAGTTCCTGTTTCCAGCAGTGCTGCTTTGGAAGCCTATGAAACCTTCAGGGAGTGGGATTTGGCTGACAGAAGTGAATTATAAGTGAGATTGGTCTGTAATTCTCTTTCTTAGTATGTCTTTCTATGGTTTGGGTATAAGGGTAATTGTAGCCTCATAAAAAGAGTTTGGCAATGTTCCTTCTGTTTCTATTGTGTGGAATATTTTGAGAAGTATTGCTATTAGTTCTTTGAAAGTTTTGTAGAATTCTGAGCTGAAATCATCTGGTCCTTTTTTTTTTTCTTGCTTGGGAGACTTTTTTTTTTTCCTTTTTTTCCCATTTATTTATTTATTAAAGATTTCTGTCTCTTCCCCGCCACCGCCTCCCATTTCCCTCCCCCTCCCACAATCAAGTTCCCCTTCCTTGTCAGCCCATAGAGCTATCGGCATATTTGGTTTCTAGCCATAAACAAAGGACATTGCTTGGGAGACTTTTGATGACTGTTTCTATTTCTTCAGAGGATATAGGTCTGTTTAATTTGCTTATCTGGTTTTGATTTAATTTTGATAACTGATATTTATCCAAAAGTTGTACATTTCTTTTACGTTTTCCAATTTTGTGGGGTACAGGTTTTCAAAATATGACCTGATGATTCTCTGTATTTCCTCTGTGTCTGTTGTTATGCCCCCCTTTTCATTTCTGATTTTTTCAAATGTTCTGTTAATTCACTAGCATGGAATTTTTCCAGCTTCTTCATGTAGGCATTTAGTGCTATGAATTTTTCTCTTAACACTGCTTTCATTATGTCCCATAAATTTGGGCATGTTGTGTGTTTATTTTCATTGAAGTTTAGAAAGTCTTCAATTTTTCCCTTTATTTATTCCTTGACCCATTGATGATTCAGGTGAGCATTGTTTAATTTCCATGTGTTTGTGGGTTTTCTAGAATTAGTATTGCTGTTGATTTCTAGTTTTAAACAGTGGTGATATGATAAGGTACATTGGGTTGTTCCATATTTTTTTTTTTGGTATTTTTGAGGTTTGTTTTGTTACCGAGTATATGGTCAATTTTGAGAAAATTCCATGAGGTGCTGAGAAGAAGGTATATTCTTTTCTGTTTGGATGGAATATTCTATAGATGTCTGTTAAGTCCATTTGAGTTGTAACATCTGTTAGTTTTCTTATTTCTCTGTTCGTTTTTTGTCTGACTGACCTATCCAGTGGTGAGAGTGGAGAGTTGAAGTCTCCCACTATTGTGTATGGGCTTTAATGAATGATTTAAACTTTAGAAGTGTTTCTTTTATATATGAGGGTGCCCTTGTATTTGGGGCATTGATGTTCAGTACTGAGATTTCCTCTTGATTGGTTTTTCCTGTGACTAATATGAAATGACCTTCCTTGTCTCTTTTGATTGATTTTAGCTTGAAGTCTATTTTGTTAGATGTTAAGATAGCTATACCTGCTGTTTCTTAGGTCCATTTGGTGCTGGCATAACTTAATATCAACATGTAGAAGAATGAAAATAGACCCATATCTATTACCATGCACAAAACTCAAGTCTAAATGGATCAAAGACATCAACATAAAACCAGCCACACTGAACTTTATAGAAGAGAAGGTGGGAAGTAGACTTGAATGCATTGGCACAGGAGACCACTTCCTAAATACAACTCCAGCAGCACAGACACTGAGAGAAACAACTAATAAATTGTACTTCCTGAAAATTAAAAGCTTCTGTAAATCAAAGGACATGGTCAACAAGACAAAACAACAGCCTACAGAATGGGAAAAGATCTTCACTAATCCCACATCAGTCAGAGGTCTGATTTCCAAAATATACAAAGAACTCAAGAAATAGGTCATCAAAAGAACACATAATCCAATAAAAAAAATGGAGTACAGACTTAAACATAGAACTCTCAACAGAGGAATCTAAAATGGGTGAAAGACACTTAAGGAAATGGTCAACATCCTTAGACATCAGAGAAATGCAAATCAAAACAACCCCGAGATTCCATCTTACACCTGTAAGAATGCCCAAGATCAAAAACACTGATGACAACTTAGGCTGGAGAGGTTGTGGTGAAAAGGGAACATTTCTCCATTGCTGGTGGGAATGCAAGCTGGTACAGCACCTTTGGATGTCATTGTGGCAATTTCTCAGAAATTTAAGAAACAACCTTCCTCGGGACCCAGTAATACTACTTTTGGGTATATATCCAAAGAATGCTCAATCATGCCACAAGGACATGTGCTCAAGTATGTTCATATTAGCAGTGTTTGTCATAGCCAGAACCTAGGAACAACCTAAATGTCCCTCGACTGAAGAATGGATAAGGAAAATGTGGTACATTTACACAATGGAGTACTACATAGTAGAAAAAAAAATAATGACATCTTGAATTTTGCAGAAAAATAGATGGAGCTAGAAAACATTATTTTGAGAGAGGTAACTCAGACACAGAAAGACAATTATCACATGTACTCACTCATAGGTGGTCTTTAAACATAAAGCAAAGAAAATCAGCCTAAAAACCACAATCTCAGAGAATTTAGACAGCAACGAGGACACTAAGAGAGACTTACATAGATCTAATCTACATGGGAAGTAGAAAAAGACAAGATCTCCTGAGTAAATTGGGAGCATGGAGGCCTTGGGGGAGGGTTGAATTGGGGAGAGAGGCAGGGAGCAGAGCAGAGAAAAATGTAGAGCTCAATAAAAATTAATAAAATAAACAAACAAACATGTGAATTATAGAGGCTTGGCATTCGGAAGTTTTCTTTTTGCTATGGTCTTGGCACCTCTCTACTTCATTGTTGGCTGTGCTCTGTAGAATCCTCGATCACTTGAATGCCACAATAAATTGCACGACATCATACTGTGACATCTCCTGAAGACTAAGCAAAATTGTTCCCCTTTTCAAGTATTTTGGTATTGGGTACACAGAAGTAACTAACACAGAAAATTGGTCTTGGCGAAGTAGTGTAGATAAAACTAAACTGAGGATGTAATTTTGAGAAATTTACAACTGGTTTATTGAAAGAACATTCATGTGTTTGCAGATACTATGTTTGATTAAACTGCATTTTTTCTTTTCTTTTTTCAACTTTTATTGATTCTGTGTGGATTTCACATTACGCATTTCAATCCCACTTATCTCCCCATTCCCTCACATCAAGCCCATGCCCTTGCCAACCTTTGCCCCCGAAACAAAACCAAATTTAGTGACCCATTGAGTCACCCAGTTTATCCTTTAGTCCATACATCTGTACTTGCAAGTGTTCATTCCTATGAGTCATTGGTCTGGCTGAATGTCTCTGGCTTCTGCTACACCCACTGATAATGAGCTCTCACTAGGGCTCCTCTTGGAAATCCTGTTGTCCTGTGTCATTGAGATCCTGTTGTTTGGGATCTGTAGGTTTGTTCCATTTACCTGCTTCTACAATTCATAGATGAAGTGGATGTTGGGGTGGGCCAACTCATATCCTTGGTTCCTGGGTCCGGGTGTTAGTTGGGTTGGTAGGCTTGCCAGCTTTCCCTCATCCCCACTAACCCATTGAGCTCTCAAGCTCTGTCTTGGCTAGTTTACCCAACACAGCCTGAAACAAGGAGTGGAACCATTTTTTTCTGCTCTCGGGTTCTCAGGTCTGGGTCATTCATACTTACAACACTGGGGTCCACTCTATTGTTTTGCCCAGGTGAGGTGCAGGGTCCTCTCTCCAGTTTGCTGTAGGGGCATACAGAGGGAGTGGGCAGTTCAGCTCTCCTGCTCTCATGCCCCCAGGGCTGGCTCACCTGGGTACGTGACAACAGAGTCAATTTTATTATGCTACTCAGGTGAGGTGTATGCCTGTCGTGTGGGGGCCAACTCTCCCCTGAGGGGCGGGGCCAGTCTTCTGTTGTAGTATCCAGTGAGGGGCAGGACCAGCTATTCTAGGGACAGTGAGGAGAGGGGCTGGCTTAGCACAGTATGGTTCTAATGATCCCCAGTCTAATGACTGCAGTAGGACCATTGATCCAGGTATGTCCCTTGACAGTAACTCGGCTCAGACATCGTCATGGCCCAGGTGGCAACACAGGAAACTCAAATTAGTATAGCCCTAGTGGCAGCATGGCCCTTGGTCACTAACATGGTCTCAGGTGGCTGACTAAGCCCTAGGTATTTGTAGATCCCTCGGTGATAACAGGAGCCATAGACATCACCCCAGACTCCAGCCACAGGAGGGCCACAGACCCAGACATGGCCCTAGGCAGTGGCCCAAAACTTGGACACCTCCATGGCCACAGGTGGAAGCACCAGTGACCCAAATTGGTATGGCCCCAGCAGCGGCATGGTCCTCAGACACCTGCATGATCTCAGGTGGCCGAGCAGATGCTGATCATCCAAAAGACCCTTGGTGGTAGCAGGAACCATGGACACAAACCCAGACCCTGGCTGCTGTAGGACCACAGACTCAGACATGCCTCTTGGCAGCAGCCCCGGCCCAGATGACATCATGAATCTTGGATACCCTCAGGGTCACAGGTTGTAGCCTTGTCATCTATGTGGTCTTTGTTGACAACATGGGCCACAGACATCAATACAGACTGATGGAGGAAGGTCATTGGTTAATTAAATAAAGAAGCTGCTTGCCCTGATAGGTTAAAACAGGAGGGAGGAGTAAACAGAGCAG
>NC_022012.1:62787501-62797922 GCF_000317375.1 Microtus ochrogaster
GGCCGGGTGCCGGGACGCAGCCCGCCGCTCCTATTTCTACAACAGACCTCAACTGAGATAGGATCAAAGATTGAGACATGGGCCTGGAAGTCTGAGGAGGGATGTGAAACTGTATTGTCCACTGGCCTGGGCCTGGAAAGGGCTAAGTCATTTCTGGCTGATTGTGCCTAAATTGTGTTTTTTTTAAACCATTAAAGTGGAGCAGGATTATATGCAAAAAAGTAGTTCCTGCTGTCCAAGCACCATGCGTCCCATGCCTGCCTTTCTGTGCCCCTTCTGGGCCTCTCCTTCAGTTGGAAGTCCCAGAATCAAGGCCACTGATCTCATCCATTTCCATGGAGTGCCCTTGTCTCCCTTATCTCTAGGCAGGGAACCTAGAGTCCCTGTCAAGTGTGCCTGGCCTTATTCAGACAGAAACGTTATATTTGAGTCATAAACTACACACTGGAGGACAACCCATTTCCAAGCAATGCCAATAGACATACACCTGTAACTTAAGCCACCACCACACCTGCCTGAGCACCAAGTGTCCCTTGCCTGCCTTCCTTTAGGCTTCCCCTGTAGGCAGTGACTGCTCATTTGTTTCCTGGCCACCAATATTCATATAGAAACTGTATTAGTTACACTGTTTGGCCAATAACGTTTCCATATTTCTAGCTAACTCTTACATCTTAAATTAACCCATTTCTTCTCATCTATGAATCACCACAAGGCTGTGACCCACCAGTAAGATTCTAGCTAGTGGCTGGCGTTGTTCTTCTTGGGCAGTTACATGACATCTCTTTGACTCTGTCTATATCTCTTGCAGCCTATCTATATTCTGCCCTACTTTAGGCCAAAGTAGCTTCTTTATTAAGCAATAGTAATAAAACATATTCATAGTTTACAGAGGGGAATCCAGCATCATTCCTTTAAGGTATTTTCTTCTCAAGCAGGAATCCTAGACTCATACTGGTAAATCCACCAGCCTCAGATGACTTAGAAACAATACCTCCACTGGATTAATGAAGATTGGGTATAAAATCTTCTAACTTTACAGAAGGTCTGATCCTGAACCTAGAAAGTATACTTGGATAGTATTACTAGTGATACCAAAAAAATGTCAACACCAAACTGCCAAAAGACTGAACTCTACGTTCCACAAACTGGTCAACCACCTGATGAGTTGAGGTATCAGGAAACAGAACTTCAAATAAACATTCAATGTAACAGAATCAAGATCAAACTAACAAATAATAAGTATGAAAGAAGAAGAAGAATTTCAGGTCAAATCCATAGAAAATTTTCCACAAATATAGGAGAAAACATCCCAAAACTAAGGAAAGAGATGTTTCTCAAGGTCCAACAGGCATACAGATCACCAAATAGACAAGACCATTATTCCTCAGCACCATGGAATATACCCAAACTCATGGAAACTAAACATCATACTATTAAATCAAAACTGAGAATAGGCAATAATTATGGATGGCATCTAAAAATTTCTAGAATTTAATGACAATGAAAACACAACATATGAAAATATATGGGACACAATGAAAATTGTTCCTAAAGGGAGAGTTTTAGCACTCCAAGCCAACAATTAAAAGTGACCTCAAAGCAATAACTTAATGGTACACATGAGGGCCTTTGAAAGCAATAACAATCACCAGAAAATGAAAGATTTCCAATTTTCTTTTACAACGCCAACAATTCAAAAGCAGACAAAGACTCAACAAGAAAACAAAAGTCTATGCCAATATTTTTGATGAACACAGATGCAAACATGTTCAATAACATACTTGCAAAATAAATTTGAAAAGATTATCCATCATGATCAATTTGGCTTCATCACAAAGATGCAGAGATGATTGAACACACATGAATCAATATAAATATATAAATATAAATATATATATATATATATATCCCATCACACAAATATACTAAAACACAGAACAAAAGATTTGACAAAATCTAGCATCCATTCATGATATAAGTTTTGTATATAATAGGGACATGAGATATATCTTTTTTATTGATTTTATTGAGCACTACATTTTTCTCTGCACCCCTCCCTGCCTCTCCTTTCCCCCTTCAACCCTCCTCTAAGGTCCCTGTGCTCCCAGTCTACTCAGAGGATCTTGTTTTTTGATACTTTTTACTTCCCATGCAGATTATATCTATGTAAGTCTCTCTTAGTGTCCTCATTGCTGTCTAAATTCTCTGGGATTGTGGTTTGTAGGCTGGCATTTTTTGCTTTATGTTTAAAAACCACCTATGAGTGAGTACATGTGATAATTGTCTTTCTGTGTCTGGGTAACCTCACTCAAAATAATGTTTTCTAGCTCTATCCAATTTTACTGCAAAATTCAAGATCTTGTTATTTATTTATTTATTTATTTTTTGCTGTGTAGTACTCCATTGTGTAAATGTACCACATTTTCCTTATCCATTCTTCGGTCGAGGGACATTTAGGTTGTTTCTAGGTTCTGGCTATGACAAATAATGCTGCTATGAACACAGTTGAGCACATGTCCTTGTGGCACAATTGAGCATCCTTTGGATATATATTCAAAAGTGGTATTGCTGGGTCCTGAAGAAGGTTGTTTCTTAATTTTCTAAGAAATTGCCACACTGACATCCAAAGGGGCTGTACAAGGTTGTCCACTCTCTCAATATCTATTCCATATAGTTCTTGAGGTCCTAGCTGGAGCAATAAGACACCAAAAGGAGATCAAGGGAATACAAATCAGAAAAGAAGTCAAACTCTCACTGTTTGCTGATGATATGTTTACATAAGCGATCCCAAAAATTCTACCAAGGAACTTGTACAACTCATAAACACTTTTAGTGATATAGCAGGATACAAGATTAACTCAAAAAATCAGTAGCCCTCCTGTACACAGATGATAAAAGGGCTAGGAAAAAAATCAGAGAAACAACACTCTTCACAATAGCCGCAAATAGCATAAAATATCTCAGAGTACTCTACCCAAACAAGAGAAAGATTTGTATGACAAGAAATTTAAATCTTTGAAGAAAAAAATTGAAGAAGACATCAGAAAGTGGAAAGATCTCCCATGCTTTTGGGTAGGCAGAATTAACAGTGTAAAAATGGCAATCTGACCCAAAGCAATCTATAGATTTAATACAATGCCCATCAAAATCCCAGCAAAATTCTTCTCAGGAGCTATATCTTAACACAATAAAGGCAATCCATATGAAAACTTCAATAAACATCATTCTATTAAAGAAAACCTCAAAGCGCCTCTATTAAAGTCAGGGACCAGACAAAGAGGACCCATTTCCCTGCTACTGTTGAACATAATACTTGAATTTTGACCTATAGCAATGAGTGAAGGAAATAAAGGATATAAAAAGGAAAGAAAAAAGTCAAAGGACCCTTGTTTTCAGATTATATTCTTTCACATATACAGATCATAAAGCCTCCACCAGGAAACTTTTACAATTGATAATCACTTTCATCAAAGTACCAGGATACTAAATTAGCACACATTAACCAGTAACCTTCCAATATACAAATGAAAAGCACAGGAAAAGAAATCAAAGAAACAGAACCTTTCACAAGAGTCTCAAAAATATCTTGGGGTAACTAATCAAGCAAGTGAAGGACTTGTATGATCAAAGCTTGAAGACACTGAATGACAAGGCAAATAAAGGTGAAAACTGTTTTTAGATTCCATCTTATCACAGTCAGAATGGTTAAATTCCAATCATCTAATCGTTACCATGCTTGTTTGGATGTGCATATGGAGTTCAGTGATTGTAGAGTGCAAGCTGGTTCATCCAGTATGAAAATAATTGTGGGGGTTTCTCAAAAAGCTGGAAAGAGTGATAATAGAATCCAGGTATACTATATCCAAAGGAGTCTGTCTCCTCCTACATAAATACTTGCTTAGCCATGTCCATTGTTGCCCTATCAAAAATACCAAGGATATGGAAATAATCTAGATATCTACTGATTGATAAATTCATAATAAAAACTTGGTTTATTTACACAGTGGAATATTACTCAGCTGTTAAGAAAAATGCAGTTAGGGAATTCGTAGGTGAAAGGATGGAACTGGGCATAATCTTTCTGAGTGATGTAACCAGGCCCAGAAAGACAAATATTACCTGTATCCTTCATCTGTAAATATTAGTTTTGAACCATTTGATATGTGTGCTTCTTTAGTATTGTGTATAGAGGGCAGGGATTACTAAGGGGCTATGGTGAGGGATTTTCAAGAAAAGGGAGAATGAACGCACTGGTATAAAGGGGTAAATGGGCATTATGGAGCAGGAAGAGATAAATCAGAGAGGGGGCATGAGCAGGGAAGAATGGAAACTAAAAGAGCTAGTTAACTTTAAAGACGTTGAAATCCTGGTTTAAGGCCTTATTTATTTGACACAGGATCTTGCTAGCCTTTCCCTTCCTATATAGCTTAGGGTGTCCTTGACTTTCCAGTCTTCTGCTTCAGCCTCTCAAGAACAGAAATTACAAGTATAAGCCAACACTCTGTTGCTGTTGATTTTTAAATACGTATTTTTCCTATTTTATTAAATACTTCTACACTCCACTTTTTAAATTTATTTCTTTAGTCTTTATAGATATCAAAAGCTCCACACTACATATGATAACTTGGTTTCCATGGCTCTAGTAATGTATGCCATGTATTCTGTGCCTTATTGCATTGACATCAAATGTGATGATAATAACCAGACATCTTGACTCTGAGTCTCAGAGAAATGTCTATGGAAAGGCTACACTTCAAGTCTAAATTTATAATAAATGTCTCAACTATTTTCTAAATATACACCAAAATTTGAAATAGTTTCTTTTTCTAAGAAAATGTTTTTGACTACTGCCAGAGAAGCTGTTATTTCTTAGCAATGACATTTCACTCTGTAAGATCTCTGATATTCATCAGCTACCCCCATGCTCACTGCTTTGTTTAGAAGGAAATGATTCAGCCTCCATGACTACTTGGCAGGAAGGAGCAGTTTTAACATTTTCCCCTTCACACGTATCGTCCTAATTGTTGAAAACCATAACCTCTACAATACTTCCGGGCTCTCAGTCATGGGATGATGATAAAAAGCACATTGTACTTACAGGCTTAACTTCATTAAACTCCTGAAAGCCTGCAGAATAAATATACCAATGTGCGTCTAAAGAACTTTGAGCTCATGGTGCTTACATTCTAGTAGAGGGGACAAACACAAATGGGTAGCATTTGAAGTTGTGACAATGACTAGGGAGAAAGAGAAAATGGTTTGACATTCATGCTTATGGGCTTGAAATAGAAAAAGCCACTAATCAAGTAAAATTTCAATAGATGTCTCAATACATGGAGAGAGGGAGTCATATACACTTCTAAAGCATACGAGCTGTAGATCAAGAAGATACATTGCCTGAGCCAGTAGATCATATTGGGTGGGCAGAAAAAGAAAGGTGTGGCTTATGGGATCCATGTGGCCAGCACCCTGTAAGGATAGAATCATATTTGAGTAGAATGAACTTGTTTGGAATCACTTTAGTTGCATGAGATGTAAAGAAATGTGTCCACATCTCCAACAAAATAAGCTCATTTTTATCTTAACAGAAGATCTGTAAGACCAAATCTAGGTCAGGAATTTTAGTTAAGATCTATTCTAAGAAATGTTCACGGTTATTGAAACGGCTCAGATTATATGTAGCAGAATGGAAAACGTATCTTCAAAACATAATTCATACAAAAAACAATTTTTGTATGCAAAAATAACTTGAATGTATGGGTATACGAGAGTATGAATAACTCATTCCAGTTTCTATCATTTTGCCTATAGATCTCTGAGTTTGCCTATGTCTGATCTGAAACCAGAGAGGAGGGAAATACCTTATATCTTGTTGAATTTTTGTCAATCTTTCGGAAACTCTACAGAGTGAGGTATTGAGCTAGACCATTGGAAAGTATGGACAGATCTTTCAATTAACACTAGACTGGCCGGGCAATGGTGGCTCACGCCTTTAATCCCAGCACTCGGGAGGCAGAGACACGTGGATCTCTGTGAGTTTGAGACCAGCCTGGTCTACAGAGCTAATTCCAGGACAGGCTCTAAAACCACAGAGAAACCCTGTCTCAAAAAACAAAAAAAAAAAAAAAAAAAAACAAAACAAAAAACAAAAACAAAAACAAAAAAAAAAACCCCACTAGACTGGAGCCTCTATGTGATAAATAAAGTTGGAAAAATATCTTTGATCATAGAAGATTGGAGTAACTTTTCTGTTAGAAAAAGCATACATGAACACATATACAAAGGTTTACATAGCACCATCCCATTTATTTCTAGGTCACTTTCTGTGCCAGTATTAGTGTTGATCTTTATAATTAACAGAGGAGTGACATCACAAATGTTTGATTATTAAATCTGTATCTTTTACTATCTACATAAATATATATAATTATAATTTTCTAATAGATGAAAAATACTAAACATAAATATGAATTGTCCAGTACCTTATATATTCATATATATCTATTATAAATAAATAGTGTTTATTTTCTGAGAGTTGCATTTTATAAACATGTAATGAGATTTAGGAAGGGTATGTAGATATAGGCACATACACACTAGGAAATTTTGTGCTCACTCTTTGCTCCAGTTGGATCACTTCCCTATCATAAATCAGCCTCTAGAAATTGATCACATGCCCAGAAATACAGTCCTTTGGAAGAAAACCATTTTTCTTAATGCTGATGTAGTTTTATATTCTAAAGTTCAATACAACTTAAAAGGAATTTCTGCCTAGTATATTATTATATAAAATATTTAGAACACACAGAAGACCTGGAAGACCTTTCATTCATATAGTTCTTACAATAATTTATATACAAAATTAGTTTTAATGTCGGCTGACAGAGATGAAAGACCAACATACTATATAATTAGAATTCTGATGCCTTATATTTGGATATTGCCATATCATCTGTATTGTATACTTATTTAAAAAATTTAACGTGCTTTAATATACATGTGTATCTTTAAAAAATTACTACTTTCTATTTTAAATTGATATCTTCATTGGGAGAAATTTGTCAGAGCTTGTCTGGAAGCAACCTTTCTGATGAATGTTGTTTTATGACCAATTCTTACAGTACACCTCAAAATGATGAGACTATGTTTAAGGAGCCCAGTCAGTCTCAACTTCCAGATGAAGAAAATCATCCCCTAGCTTCCTTATATTGTAGACAATGAGCAATTTGCAAAAAGTACTATTATTTCAGATTCCACTTAGAAATCAGGGAATAGGTAGTAAACCAGTGGTGTAGGAGTTCCTTCTTTCTATGTGTTGTTTGTATTGGTTAATGAATAAAAGAACTGTCTTCGCCTTGATAGGGCAAAACTTAGAAAGGCCGTGAAAATTAAACAAAATGCTGGGAGGAAGAAAGCAGAGTCAGAGAGCTGTCATGGAGCTGCCAGAGTCAGACATGTTGGGTGTTTCCCAGCAAGCCATTGACACATGGCAATACACAGATTAATAGAAATGGGTTAAATTAAGATGTAAGGATTAGCCAATAAGAAACTAGAGCTAATGGACCAAGCAGTGTTTTAATGAATAAAGTTTCTGTGTGATTATTTCGGGTGAAAGCTAGCCAGATGGCCAGGACAAACAAAGGGCCCCATGCTCCCTGCAACAAACCAGAGTGAGAAAATGGAGAGACTCTTGAGCTCCATTTGTAGCTAGTTTCCCAGGCGAAGGGTGTGCAAGCGGCTGCTAGCTTTATGCCTTACATCCAAAGAGAGGGTGTTCCGTTCCATGTCAAGTGTTCCAGCATGACTCAGAAAGCAAATGCAGAGCTTTGAGTCTGGCTAAATTTTTCCTCCCATTCTTACTGTACTTATAAACTATTAAAAAAATGGCTTAGCAAAAATAACAATTCTAAAATATATAGCTGCAAATGCTTCAGCTGAAATACCTGTGTGCTCATTTTTCTATCCATCAATTCTGTGTGCAAGCATTGAGTATCACCTAAATACTGGACATGGTACTCTGCACTTCTTCCATGACAATTCCATTCTATAGGGGAGGTAGGAACTTTTAAAGGTTACACATAAAAATTCAAAAGATCACAGTAGGTAGGAGAGTGGACTAAGCAAAGTCCCCATTTGGGTAGTTTGCTAGAAAAAAAATGCATTTTATAGAAGATACTTCAGTCTTGGTTTGTCTGGTGTATCCTCACAAGTAAATTAGGCTTTTGTCTGATGTGTCACCCTGGTGACGTCACTCTCTTAGTACAACCTATTGAAGGTGATTGTGGTGGTGAGGCATCCCATTTTCCCTTTCCAGGTAGATCTATGTATGTTTTTCTAATTTTTTTTTTAATCTCAGAATGTCTTCCTTCTTCCCTGTGTCTACTATATTTTTAATAGTATAGACACCAATTTATTGATATTTCAAAATAATACTCATGCTTTTTTTATTCTTCTTAAATTCATCTAAAATTTCCTTTACTGAAAAATATTTTTAGTGTTGTCTTCCCTCGATTTCCTCTTTCTAACAACAATCTTTTCTATGCCTTTTCATATTAAGCTTTACAGAATTAAACAAATACAACAGAAATAAATGCAGCACAACACATTTTTGTGTCATTAAACAATTATTCCACGGAGTAAACAAATGTAACACATCTTAAACTAATATTCCATAATGGTTTGTTTCTTCCAGGTGTCCCCTTACTACCTTTGTGAACTTCCAGAGCCTTTCTTGTTTCTAGCTTTGGAACAAAGTCCCCCTTTCCCTTTTCATATTCTATTTTTCACTGAGTCACACAGAAGCATCTCCTAGTCCACTATTTGTCCCAGAAGTTCTTAGGGTATAATTTCACTAGAGCGTTTTAGAGTACTGCACTCTGGATCAACCTTCATTTGTAAAACTCAATATAAAATCCGGGTTTCTTTTTTAATCATTTTTTGTTTAAATACTAGTTCTGTTCTAGCACTCTGGCTTTTTGAAAGATTTAAAATATGTATAAATTGATTTTTCACTTCTGTTTCCCCTATGTTTTACTGTGTCCCCTTATCTCATTCTTATTCTCTTGAAAATTGCATGCTTTTCTTTTTCAAGTGCTTCTTGGAGATACTCACACACAATAGAATATGCCCACAATATTCAGACATGTGAATCCTTTATACCTACTATCAAATTCTCATCAATTTCCAAAAACAAATCCCATGCAATCCATACTTCCTAAAAAACTGTGAGATGAGTAGAGGCTCTGGAGCTCACACCAACACTAACTGATGAGAGTTCTGAGCCACTACAGCGGGGACATCTTCCAGAATATGTGACAAACCATCTGACGATGCCACTGAAATCCTTATCCTCAAGGCTAGATCTAGTCCTAAAGCAGTGGCTACTTTAGATTCAACCTAATAAAGCTGCAAGTTATCTCCAGAAAGATCAAGCATATTCATCAAGAAAATAACACTTACACACAAGGCAACAATGTGTGTGTGTGTGTGTGTGTGTGTTCTTTAAACTTATTTTTCAAAAAGAAAACCAGAATTACATGCAGTCCTTATACTAAGCTCTCGATCTGGATATCTGGGGCTGTGAAGGTCTGCCTCATATCCAATGAACTAAGAGAAACTCTATTAAGGTTTCCCTTATGAAAACTTCCACATTATGTAGCAGCCAGAGTACAAGGTTTTCAATGTAAGTTCACACTAATATAAAAGAATTTTGTGTATCTCCAATGGCTTTGGTAAAATCCTATCAGAGAACTTTCCTTTCCTCTCTTGTCCTCAGCTTCACGTCCTAAATGATCTTTCCTCTCCATCTTCCTCTGTGAGTAAGCATATGATTATTAGGGGCTCCTGAAACCTTAATAGTTTTGATAAACATCCATGCATATTGGGGAACCTCAGAGTTTCCTGGATGCCAGCGTTTTACTTACTTATCCCCAAACACTTGTTTTCATTATCAAAAAGTTCTCTAGAAAAATGAATGTTTCTACTATTTCTAGTTACTCTTGGTATTGATAGGTTCTCTGAACTTATTTTGGTTACACAGAATTCGAACATTTGATTTCTTTCCTCTCTTCCTTTCCCATATTTCTTTCTTCCCCTAAACTATTGCTGTCTGGAACTGTCATCATAAAACATGAAACTACTTGTTAAACTGAAACCAAATCACACTGTTACTGTTATTGTTTTAGCATAGCCATGGTTTCATTCTCCTTCTTTACACATAATGATTCCATGAACCATATTTTTAGAATTTTCTGTCTCACTAATGAAATACTTAAAGTGTTAAATAAACACTATATCCTTTTTTTTTAGTACTTCTGGGCTAAAATTATTTTTCTATTTTTTTTAATTTATTCATTTATTGAGGATTTCTGCCTCCTCCCCGCCACCGCCTCCCATTTCCCTCCCCCTCCCCCAATCAAGTC
>NC_022012.1:62798208-62802573 GCF_000317375.1 Microtus ochrogaster
GTGTGGGTGTACCCCTTGCGGTCCCGAGTTCCTTGCTCGTGCTCCCCCTCCTTCTGCTCCTGATTTGGACCTTGAGATTTCTATAAAATTGTTAGTCTTTGTTTTCAAAAAAACAAACCCTCATCACTAAACAAGTCCTTATCGATGATGGGGCATGGCTATTACACACATGAACTCAGAAAAGCTATGATCACCTGCACAAAACCTGTAAAAGATCAAGCCAATTGAAATTCATAAAAGAAGGAAGGACCCTGGGATTCCACCCCTAGCTGAGGAACTATTGGTGGATGATGATGGCTTCAGGGGGTGGGAGAGTTACTTTTCTTTGAGGGAGTACCACCAAAAGGTTGCCCATGTTCTAGTGGATCAACACACACTCATTTGCATAAGGGCAGCATTAATTTTGACTCATTGGTTTTAAAACTATCTCATCAAATAAAATTTTTAAAAAGACATGAAATTGAGAGGGCTCTATTATGTCAGGGTCCTGAGGGTCAGTGGGGGTGGATATTATCAAGATACATTGCATATATGTAGGAATATTTTCAAGGAATGAGTTATTGAAAACATTCTAGTCCACACATAAAAAGAAAAGTAACTGTAAATTTCTCTCAAGGCGAGGGAGAAATTGTGAAGAGAGATAGACATAGCAGAACAAAGTATCTGTAATAAACATTTATGTTTACATTTATGAAAACAGAAAAGAGCATGGGAAACATCTTTTTTTATTCTCACACTATGGGCTGGAGAGATGGTACAACAGTTAAAGGCTAAGCTCACAACCAAAAAAATGTATTCTCACCATGCTTTTAAAAGATTTGATATAAGTCACAAGAGAAGGTTAAAGAGAGCATTTTCTTCCTCAAAAGCATCCAGACGGCTGACAACCTCCAGCTGGGACACTGGCAAAAATCCATACTTTAAGTACAAATTGAAATATCGTTTACTATATGAGTCTTGGCAGTATAATTTTTGAGTTAAGATTGTATGTATCTCCAAGAGGCCATCTGACTTTTTTGTGCCCTCTAAAGTCTGTAGAATGCCATAGAACAAAGTACTTTTTCGTCCTATAGCATAGAAAAACTTTCTCTATTGAATCAAGTTTAAACAGACAGCAGAAGACAGAAATAGGGCTGTATTTAGATGAGAAAATGTAGGAAAAAGCTATGTGCACACTGGTTCAAAGACCTGCTAGTAACTGATGCTAGTTTGGTAAATCTTTCTAAGATATGCAAAGTTATTGAATTTCTCACAAATAGTAATTTCTGTTATATCAATCTATACATTTTATATTTATTTCAGGTAATATCAGTTATTTAACATTCCTTTTACCTTTATAGAAAAACCAAAGGTACCCTTTGGAAATATGACTGACCCCTTGTTCAATTAGCCAGGTAATTTTCCATCAAGTGGATCTCTCCAGAGGCATCTATTAAACTTCTTTAATTGCTAATGTGACTTTAAGCTATACTTACATGTCTCATTTTTTTTCTGGTAAGGGGGAGAGGTTGCCTCTCCACACCCCAAAAGAGCCTCCCTCCTTGACAATACTTTGAATCATATAGAAGCATTTATCCTTCATTTTGCTTAGAATTTTCTCTTCCAATGCAATAGAAATTGGCTTTCCTAATGATAGATGGGAAGCCTAGTGTTAAATTTAACTTTCTGCTCCTTCATCCCCTTTCTGTAGGGTTGGTTTCATGTCATTCTGACGTGATATATTAAAAATTATAATCTACATTATAGTTGGAGCCATCCCCTTTTAATCTGTTAACGGTTAGTTTATTTCAAAATAGTTTTGAAGCTGGGAAATTTAAGAAAAATAGGTACCTTAGAACAGTTGAACTGGATTTTTTCTTTGTTTATCTAAGTGTGAAACAAAGATCCATGTTTCAATTCATTACTGCATCACCCATCTGTTCATATCGTGGCTGGAACATTCATTATCATATTAGATAAAAAGTCTTAATCAGTTAGTTTGCATTCTAATGTTGTTTGACTTTTAAGATTGAGGAAGTTGGCACACTAAAAGTCTTAAAATATGGAATGAGAAAATTAGAGGCCAGTCTGTTAATGATTTTAAACATCTGTGTTTTTATTTACACTACACATCTCTGAACGTAATTCCTAAAATCTCATATAAAGAATCACAATTGTTAAGAAAATCTAATATGATAGTTATAATACAAATTATGTATAATTTAGATGCATTCTGCAGCTTACATCTTTTAAAAAATTTTAATCAGGCTAAATTCTGTCTTTAATCATTAGGTATAACACTTTCATTTTTCAGTGTATGTTCTATTTGCAGCAGACAAAGTAAAGTAAATACTAATGTTGAAAATTATTTGTATATGTAACATCAATGTATATTTCACTTAAAAGGAGATTTGAAGAGTTCTTTGTAACATGAAGGGGTCCTGTTTGTTTGTTGGGGTTTTTGTCCCACCCAGTACCCCAGATGTTTAGGCCAGAGAAAAATCACACAGAGGTCTCTATAAATTATAAGCTGATTGGCCCATTAGCTCTAGCCCCTCCCTCGTTAACTCTCGCATCTTGATTAACCCATTTTTCTGATCTATGTTAGCCATGTGGCTCAGTACCTTTTTCAGTGAGGCAGATCACATCCTGCTGCTTCGGTGATCTGGGCAGGAGTGGGAGGAATCAACTTCCTCCTTCCCAGAATTCTCCTGTTCTCATTACATCATTTCTAATTCCTGTCTGGTTTTCCCCCTATACTTCCTGCCTGGCCAATCAGCGTTTATTTAAAACATGATTGACAGATTACAGACAATTCTCCTGCACTGCTTCCCCCTCTTTTTGAAAAAAAAAAAGGAAAATATCCATAATCCATTTTTTGGGAATGTGGGCATAGTATTTTAGGCTACTTCCAGCTGGTTGGGGGTGCTGATAATCTTATGGGGACCTAAAGAAAATTTAGAGTTATGATTAAGTCCTGACTTAAGTATCCTGTGAGTCTTGATCATCTCAGGCAGCAGTCTTGAACCTGTTCTGGATGAAGAACTCAGACATCTGGGCCATCTATTCCTGTCGGAGATTTCTCAGGTGGTCTTCCTTGATCAAACTGGATTTTTCTTAACTCTGAATAAATCCAGAGCCTCTCATTTTCTGTGGAAACAAAAGCAAAATCTCTTCTCCAAAGTAACATACCTTTTGACTTCAACTGTGAAGTCAAGGTATTGTCAAAATACCTATCTTGGATTAATTCTGCAGCATTTATAAGCAAATATCTTTTAGCAGCTGTTGTTCCTTCCTCTGCATTCAAACAATTTAAAGAGCATAATAACATACAGTATCAAGAGTCTCTGTTTATTTTTTATCTTTATGTGGCTTTATTTTAACCTCTATTTCTTTTGTTTTTACTTTTAACTTTTGGCTTTTTGAGACAGGTTCTCTGTATATCTTTGTCCTGGAATTTCCTCTGTAAACCAGGCTATCTTTGAACTCACAGAGATCCATCTGTCTCTGCCTCCCAGGCTACTCACCCAGCTAACAACCTATGTATGCTCTCTCTGTCTCTGCCTCTGCCACTCTCTCACACATGCATACACTGTGTCCTTGTTTCACTAACCTATAGCACAACAAATTCTGTGCTGAGAGCTTTTTTTTTGCATACTCTCCCACGTCCAGAATGTTTTATTCTTATCTTCTTGTACAACAAAAATAAAATAAGTAGCCATTCAGTGTGGCCAGTGGAGACTGATCTCTAGAAAGAATAATGAAGGGAACAAGATAGAATGAGTAGATATACATGGTTGTTTAATACATAATAGTTAGTGAACAAGTTCCTTATATGATGATGTATGAGCATGGAACTGGAAAGGAACATAGCCCATTCATTGAGCAGGAGTTGAGGTGAATGTTTTTTTTTAATCATACTTAAGAAATGAGTCTAGAACACAAGTCCTGGAGGATATATATTGCTCCTATCCACTAGGATGTTGAATCACAGAAGACATGTCAGAGAAGTGCCTAGGCTCAGTTCCTATAAGACTTTGCACTCATAGCAACTGTGGTTTCCTGTCTAAAACATAAATGAGAAAAACCAGCCTGAATTCCAGCATAAATAGGTGAAGTTCTCTTCAGAAACAACTCCTTACCGAGTTGATAGCTGCTGCGTGATGAAGAATCATTCTTTTTGGAGGATACAGACAGTGAAAACATCTCCCTTTTCCAGTGCACAGCTCCACAACAAGCATATATGGGCAACAACAGATGGACTTTCCTGGGAAGAAAAAGAGAAATATTCTGGCTATTACAAACAATGCTGCTATGAACATAGTTGAGCATATACTTTGGTTGTATGATAGGGCCTCTCTTGGGTATATTCCCAAGAGTGGTATT
>NC_022012.1:62803383-62818414 GCF_000317375.1 Microtus ochrogaster
CCTACTGCATGTACTGGCTTTGGGGGAGCCTAGGCAGTTTGGATGCTCACCTTACTAGACCTGGATGGAGGTGGGTGGTCCTTGGACTTCCCAAGGGAACCCTGATTGCTCTTTGGGCTGATGAGGGAGGGGGACTTGATCGGAGGAGGGAAATGGGAGGCGGTGGCAGGGAGGAGGCAGAAATCTTTAATAAATTTAAAAAAAAAAGAGAAATATGCCGAAGAAGATGATGATGAGAGGAGAAGAGGAGGAGGAAGAAGAAGAAAGAAAGAAGTTGTGGGGGTTGTATGTTTAGGACACAATGAGGAAGTTGGCAGGGTTGACTGGGGTAGATATTACCATATTCTATTGTATGTATGAATAAAATCTCAAGAAAAATATATTTAAAAATACAATACTCTGAATTTATTTGAGTTATATTTGGGGCTTCTTTCTTAATTTCTACCTGCAAATTATACTTGATGTTCAAAGAAAAAAATGTTACCATGCTTTAGTTGCATAAATTGAAAGATCATGTGGACAGAATATATCCAGAGAAATGTATTTATGAAAGTGCTCTAAATCTTTTTTGAAAAGTTCCCAACTATTTCTCATGTAATTGTGTTGCTGAAACATATAAACATCTAGGGTTACCTTTGAACATTTTTCATGACAGTCTTTGGTTACTAAAAGTTCTGTTCTCTTCTTGGTGTTACTGTAAAGCCTAAAAAGCTTTTAGGGCCAGAAAGATGGCTTAGCAAGCAAAGGCACTTGTATCTAAACCTGATGATTTATTATCTAGGACCCACAAGGTGGAAGGAAATAACCAATTTCTCCAGCTGTGCTCTAATCAACATACACACAAATAAGCAAATGTAGCACCGGGCTGTGGCGGCACAAGCATTTAATCTCAGCACTCAGGAGGCAGAGGTAAGTGGATCTTTATGAGTTTGATGGCAGCCTGGACTACAAGAGCTAGTTCCAGGACAGGCTCCAAAGCTACAGAGAAACCCTGTCTTGAAAAACCAAAACAAACAAAAACAAACAAAAAAACAAATGTAGTAAAAAATTTCTTAAAAAACTTTGTTTATATGTTATAAATAGTACCTTTTAAAACAATAATACATAGTTTTATTTTTAAAATAATATTTTTTAAATGTATATAGTTTTAAAACTATATTGATATGGTTACATCTTCAGACACCTAAAGTATGTATATACATATGTACCTTGCACAATGGTAAGGGAATATTGTGTATGTAATAGGTTTAATTGTTCTACTTTTAGTCAGATATATCCACTGAGCATATGTTTAGAGCTATTTAATAAAAATTTATGCTTTATAATATATTTTTGGTGTCAAATAACTTTATGAGTTTTGTGTACTTAGTAACCTGATGAGAAACACATTTAGTTCAATTTGCTACTTACTGTTTATCAAAATCCTGAGACTTAGTGAAGATACATGCCAACTTCAAAATTTTTTGCCTATAGACAGGAGATCAGCTTAGTCAGTAAAATATATACTACCAAGGATTGTTGACTATAGCAATATATCCAGACTTTAACCCAACAATTTCATCCTAGTATTACATATTACCTATTACCTATTCTGCCACGTTCAATGAACATTAGCCATCACAGATGGCCAACGGGTATATGGAAATTGTTTGATAATCATTCTATGTTTTTAATTGTCACCATTAATAAGAGTCCAGAATTCTCGACCTAGTCAAGCAGGGGTGTGTGTGTGTGTGTGTGTGTGTGTGTGTGTGTGTGTGTGTGTGTGTGTGTGTGTATGAGGGGCTCTGTACATTCATGGGAATTGATATTTACTATTATAAGAACCAAAAGTCTCAGCAAGTGCCAGGACATCTACCTGTGGCTGTTAGCCAGACTGTACAGGTTTCTGGCAGACAAACCAACTTCACTTTCCATCAGGTTGTGCTTTAAAGTCGCACTGACAGGCCACCTCTGTCCTTGTTCTGGATGATCTGAAAGATTGCACTTTCCAGTGAAGAGAACAAAATAGCTGTTTGTGGCCATGGTCGTAAATGACATTCAGACTCTGGAAGTGTCCAAACTGAAGATGTGTGCACTGAGGGTAAGCAGTCAGACCTGAAATTGGATCCTAAAGGATGAAGGTAAAATCCTTAGCTTGGGTTCTCTGAATTGCTGTATTCTGAATTGTGGTACTGTATTGCTGTCTAGCCCTCAGAAGTGCCAGGATGTGTACTGGCATTTTGGCAAGGTCCCAGAAACCCCACACAACCACACCAAAACCTAAGTCTGCCCCATAGGCTGGAAGTTTGAGCATGCCAAAAGCCGAAAGTCAAGGTGTGACCACAAAAACTAACTTTATATGTTAGTCAGTATTATTTTAAAAACAAAACTTTGGATTCCGAAAAAAGAAAAACAAACAAGCAAACAAAAACAGGGTTCCTGGAGCTGGAGAGATGTCTCAGAAGAGTGCATACTCCTGTTCTAAAGGATCCAAGTTCAGATCTTAGCATTCATATCACATGGCTCCACTTCCAGAGGATCCCGTACTTCTGTCCTCTGCAGGTACTGTACAACCAGGAGCATCCCCACACAGATAGAAATACATAAAATCTAAAACGAAGTAAAAATTTTAAAAAGAAATAAAAATAGAGTCTGAGCCGGGCGATGGTGGCGCACGCCTTTAATCCCAGCACTCGGGAGGCAGAGGCAGGCGGATCTCTGTGAGTTCGAGACCAGCCTGGTCTACAGAGCTAGTTCCAGGACAGGAACCAAAGCCACAGAGAAACCCTGTCTCGAAAAACAAAAAAAAAAAAAAAAAAAAAATAGAGTCTGCCTGGTGTAGTGGCCTGTGTCTGTAATTCCAGGAAGATGAAGCAGAAGAATTTTGTGAGTTGACATGTTTGAGAGGCTCCTTAGCAACATGCCTAACAAAAACAAACCCAGAAGATTAGCATCAAAAGAACAAGCTCTAGACCCAGCTGGAGGATCTCAGCATGACTGCAAGACCACTGACTTCAGATCCAATCATAGCCCGAGCAGCCAATGATATACTCTTGCCTCTCATATTCTCCATGTAGTAGAGGAGACTCTATTGAAAGTCTTCAATATAAAGTATGACCAAATGGAGAAAATTGATGTGTTTAATTTGTTAGGCTTTTGCTTTCCCATCTTGTGACTTCACTAGCTTCGAAGTAGCATTTCTTAATCTCCTTTCATTCTAAGATTTTTTTCATTAGCCCATGTGAAGCAGAAATGAGAAAAGGCTGGGAGGAAAATAGTACCTGTATCCTCTTTCCTTTCCTTTCCTTTCCTTTCCTTTCCTTTCCTTTCCTTTCCTTTCCTTTCCTTTCCTTTCTTTTCCTTTCCTTTCTTTTCCTTATGTGCCTGGCCTTTGCCCTAAGCAGCATGTGATCAATCACTTTTATAGTGGGTGGATTACGGTGGAAATTGGGATTTATTCCTGCAAAAATGAAAGGAGAAAGAAATAATTCATAGTAAACTTTAGACACCCCAAATTGGATCTTCAAAACTTCAGGAAAAACACATCTTGGATTCCTTGGTAGTGCAAGCATGACTTCTTATCTATCACATTGAGACATAAATTCAAAAGAGATATTGTTACTAAAGGAATTTATGCTTAAAGAAAAACATAGTTGTACTTGTAGATTCAGGAAGCATAAAACTGTGTTGTTAAGAGTATCGTAGTTTGGAATAAATTGTGAGCTAAAGGTCTATAGAAACTGGGTTTATTTTCTATGATGTATATAAACTGTGTGAACTAATGGACCTTATAGTGTTTTCATATATGCATGCATCAAGATGCGTTCACCATCTTAATCTACTTTCTCCCCTTGCCCCATTCTCTAACACAAGTGGGGGGTTGCAATGTTTCTACCAGGGGTCACGTTTACCTCTACATTGGACCAAGGACTGAAGGTATGGAGCTTGGCTTGGGTCTCACTCATGCTTTTTCAAGTAATCTTCCATTCATGCCCCTGTGAGCTGCTTTTTACTCATGCTCGTGTGAGTAACTTCTCATTCTCGCGGCTATACAAGCACTCACCCATGCTTTTAGAAGTAGCCCCTCACCTGGGCTCCTACAAGAAGTCTCTTTGCCACATTCATAAAAGCATTCCCAATAAAATCACTGAACTTGAGAAGAATCATTTCTTAGAACTGCCCTCAGTTCCCTCTCTCGGGTAAGTAGCATTTAGTTAACATCTTTCTAAGGAAAAGGTCATGTGGCAAGCCTTTAATTTTGGTGAGAAACAGGAAAATCTAAAAAGAATGATTGATTCCAAAATGTGCAAGTTTAAAAAAATCTTTCACCTAATTTCTATGTAACTGATGTTGTCATATCAGGATAAATGTGCTGTTTTCTACTGATTTCCACTATTAAGGAGGTTGCTCTTTGTGGTAGTGTGAATGTAATTTGTCCCAATATTCTCATAGGACAGAATGCTATTAGGAGGCATGGCTTTGTTAGAGTAGGTGTGGCCTTGTTGAAGGAAGTGTGTCACTCTGGGGGCAGGCTTTCAGGATTCCTATTCTCAAGATACTGCCTAGTGTTACAGTTGACTTCCTGTTGCCTGTAAGATGTAGCACTCTCAGCTTCAGGACTGGGTTTGCCTGCATGCTCCCATGTTCCCCACCTCGAGGATTATGAACTAAACCTCTGAATCTGTAATCTAGTCACTCCAATTATAAGAGTTCTCATGGTCATGGTGTCGCTTCACAACAATAGAAAACACTAAGACACTATTACATCTATAAATTGAAAATAAGGAAGTAGACCATTTCTGTATCTAAATATATAAATGAAGATTGGACATCATTATAAAGACTTTACAAGTTGTTTCAGTTGTGGACTGTTTAACAGTAGGGATATGCTCTGAGAAAGTGTAATTAAGTAATTTTATAATTGTGAGGAGATCATTATTACGACACAAAGATAGATGGTGGAAGTTAGTTACATTCTCATGATGTCCAGAAACACAGTAAACATAAATGTACTTGGATGCTATTTACTAGTAAGTAAGATTACATTAGAAAATCATGAAAACAAATAAAGGATACTCAACATATAAGTTTGTAGTGAGTGTATTTACTATAATTACCAAGTAGTATGTACTGAATGTAACTACACTGCTATAATTTTATATTTTTACATTATACTGCTATAATTTTAAATTTTACAGTTTGTTCCACCTCTCTCACAAACACCTGAGGAATGAATAGCCTATGCCATCACCAAGCTATGGCATCAAAAAGAACGCCCAACACTCGTCCTAGAGGATTACTGTATGTGGATATTCTTCACCGTTGACTGAAATACGTACTTTCTTTTAAAATTGTCTTAATGTTATTGGTATAAATCAGCTTTGTTAAAAATCAGCTTTCTTAATTATATTTACTCATTATTAGAAATGTAAAATAAAAACATTTCATTACTTGGTCAAAATTTCTTCATAGCATACTAATGTCATTGTCAAGGACTGACACTCAGTAACACATTAGAGGAAGTATATTGATAGGAACTAACTTACCAGGGTCCAGGAAGAGTGAGTCATATTGTTAACTCCCCTGTGATTAAATTACAATCTTATTTCTTCTCAAACTCATGATTAGACTGAGGGAACAGCATAATATAGAATAAAATATTTTTCCACCATCTGTTTTCACGACTGAATATATTTGTGCCTATGGAGTTGAAAGGGAAATTAGGCTTTAAAACACAGATGTGAGCTAGTAAAATCACACCAATTACTGCCAGAAAATCTCTACATTTAATGGTGATTTGGAACATTCCCTTCATTGCTAGAATACAAAGATGATAGAGACATGGGCATATTCATATCGTGCGTGTGTGTGTGTGTGTGTGTGTGTGTGTGTGCGTGCGCACACACGTGCATGTGTGTTCTATTAAAAAGCATTGCATGCTTTCTGTATGTTCCTACTGACACTTACTGAGAACAGGGGGCGAAGTTATTAAAAGGGTTTTGTTGTGAAGAGATTAATGTTGAAGTGAGGCCTTCTAAAGCAAATTAGAAGTAGGTTAGATATGAGATGGCGGGATGAGAATGGTGACATAGAGGACAGATGATTTAAAGAGGAGGGAGATACATTCAAGGTGAGCGTGCAGATATGGTATGCTTGCCATAGGCAAAGGTGCTATGAAGAGGGAAAGGGGAAAATGGAGGATAGGAAGGAGGAGAAAGACATAAATAACATGAAAAGTTTTTGAAAAAAAGCCATAGGGCAACATTATTTTACAAACTAACTTAAGAATTG
Source organism: Microtus ochrogaster (assembly GCF_000317375.1). Taxonomy (NCBI): domain Eukaryota; kingdom Metazoa; phylum Chordata; class Mammalia; order Rodentia; family Cricetidae; genus Microtus; species Microtus ochrogaster. Next base: position 62,809,657 of record NC_022012.1, read on the forward strand.
TGTATGGGGGGATGTGTTTCTAAGTGCATGAATGTATGTATACATGTAATGAAGTGAAGGCACAGAGATGACGGTGCTCCCCCCAGGAGCCATAGACTATTTAAAAACCACCCACCCACCCACAGGGGGCCAGGGAAACCTCCCTTTAAGTTGTTGGTAAGGACAAGTGAGAACTGGAGACAGAGTAAACAGCTTAGGCTATTCCCATTGTCCTTCCTTTCCAGAACATCATGATAAAACCCTTAATGAGGCTAATCTCCTCAACAATTACATCCTCCCTTCCCACACAGGCCTTGCTTGTACCATGTCCTTTCATTCTCTGAATGGTACATCCTGTATTTCTCTCTGCTTCGCTGGCTCTTTTTCTCTGTTGACCTGCGTAAGCATTATCAAAAACAATCATGCCACAGAGGCAACATTTTGTTTTCTTGGATTTTCCTCCTGCAAAGAGAGTAATCAATTACTTTTTAATTTAGTGAGGTCTGAGGATAAGTGTATAAAGCTACAATACTGTCATGCATGTCAACATGCAGAGGGCTTGGTTTCATCTCATACAGGGTCCACAGCTGTTGGTATAGAGGCCCTGAGCTCCTACAAGTTCAATTCAACGATCTCTGTGGGTTTCCCAATCATGATCTTTACCACAATCTATCCCTAGCCTGAGCAGGCTTTTTAAATCCCATTCCATATGTTGGGATGCCTTGCTCAGCTTTGATGTAGAGGAGGGCAAAGAGGAGCAGGAGGGGGCTTCGACCTGCTTCAACTGAATATGCCAGGCTTTGTTGACTCTTCTTGGAAGGCCTTACCCTTTCTGAGGAGTAGCTGGGGGTGAGTAGTGGAGAGGTGGGGGGTTAGGGGAGGAGTGAAGGGAGGTAAACCTGTGATTGGTGTGTAAAATAAATAAAAGGTAAATAAATATTTAAAAAAAGCATATAACGCTGCCAGATTCTTTGCCAAAATCTTGGGAATGGCCTCTCTTCCAGTGGCTGATGTTGGTCCCTTCTGAAACATCTTGAAATCCTCTACAGTCTGAAAGCTTTGCGCTTATAAGGCTCTCCTTCTAGACTTCTCCCGTGGTGCCCTACTTATGTATTCATCTCTTAAACTTCCATAATCTTCCAAATCATTCCAGAGCAATAGCCTAATCTTCAATGCCAACTTTATAACAGCTTGTTGTTGTTGTTGTTATTGCTGTGATAAAACATCATGACGAAAAGAAATTTACGAAAGAAGGCATTTATTTTAGCTTATTGTTTCAGAGGGACAATCGTCCTTTACAACAGGAAAGCATGGGCAACAGGAGCAGAGCAATTTGAGAGTTCACGTATTCAAAAGCAATCGCAGAGCAGAGGAAGAACTAGAGGTGGGGTCAAACTGTCAACAGCTTACCTCAAGCTGTGTATTTCTTCCAGAAAGACAACACCCCTCCATAACCTCTCGGGACCAGGTGCTCAGAAGTCTGAGCCTGTGGGATCCATTTCTCATTCTGACCAGCACACATAGGTACCTGACTGTGTACTGAAGGAAAGAGAGGAAAGCAGTTATGTCTTGATATTCCATCACCAAAATCCTAACCAGAACCGAAAATCCAATGTTTTTACACTGAGACTGAAAATAGGAAGATTTTATAAATGAATCCTAATCTCATCTGGTCTTGCATGGTTAAAAATTTTCAACTACTAACCACAAAAGCATCTACTTTCTTAGTGATTTCCTATATGAAGTCAAGTGGGAACTTCAGAGATATAATCTCAATATGTAATAGATATTTTCAACAAGAGATAAGGCCTACGCTATCTAAAATCAAAGTTAACATGCTGTCAGAATTTGTAGCCAAATCATCCATAGTTATTGTCTAAAAATTATAATTTTTGAACAAAGTTTCATTAGCCTCTAGTACTTGAAATCAGTGGCATTTTAAGAGACCTTCATATAAACTCCAGATAATCCATAACAATAAGTTGCAAGACTAATAATGATCACAATGCTTGCATTTTAACTGCACAACCTAAGTTCAAAAGAGATCCTAACCAAGGAAATGCATTATGTATACAAAGCTGTGTCCCAAATTTCCAACTTTTTTGATGTAGTGTGCATCCCGAGTGCAGAACAATCAATTACACTCTTGCCTCCTGGTGTGAATATCTGAATACAAATTAAAAATGAGACACATGTTCACAACATCTGAATAAAGATCAAAATTATTACTCAGATTTGTTCAGAATGTTCGTATTAGGCATGGCTATAATCAGAAGAAAATTACATGTACTTATACTAGCATGGCAAATATCTGTATCAGCTTTGAAAGATTATAATTTACTAAATAGAAGGTACTTTAGCAACAGCTAAAAGTTCTCAGGTAAATGATGTAGCATTTAAATTTACCAGTCAAGAAAGGCCACATCCTTCTCAAGGTGCTAGCCTGGTGAGTTTAACTGATTTCTTCTTTCATATACTCTCCCTGGCTCACCATATCTAGTCTTGATCACACATTCAGTGTCCAGGCCTAGTCTGGCAACACCTGCCTATGCTGCAACCAACCACAAGGCTTCCATCAGGACTTACCCAGCTTGCCCCTGATCCACAGGGCTCGCCTATCCTTCCACACAGCCAGATCCACTCCCACACTTCAAACCTGGACCAGTATGCACATTCTGTATACCAGACTAGACCCCTCTATCCATCGGACTTTATTCTGTCTGAGCCACTAGACCCAATCCATACACATCTCCTCTTTTCTGCGCTGACCTGCTCTGTCCACATCAGACACAGAACTAATAAAAAGATATAAAAAGATACAATTAAAAAATACAAACAATATTAAAACTCAAGCTGTATCTCCCTCCCAAACCCACCACTACTGTAGAAATGTTTGCCAACAAGAAATACCTACATAAACTCCAGGAAACGAAAGTTAAAAGTACAATCATAAACTTCATCAAAACTCAAGTAATTTAAAGAAGACCCAAAGATACAGATCAATGAAATTAAGGAGAAGGAACTTAAGGGGAATAAACTCCTGAGTGATGCCCAAGGAATAATAAACATAAGACTGATGGAAATGACAAGATAATTGGGAACTTGAATATAGAATTCAATAAAGAGATAAAAACAGTTGAAGAGCATGAAAGCAGAAATGAAGATGGAATTGAAAGACCCAATAACCCTGTCAAAGAAACATAAAGAAGAAATCATTATAAATAGAATGAATCAATCAAACAGAAGATGGACTAATATAGTATCAGGGCTAAGTTGGTCATTCTATCAGCTTTTGGAGAGCTTGTAATGAAAAAAATACTATGACTAATCGGAATTGAATTTATGGTACTATATAAAGATAATTTTACTATATACATCTATGAGGATCATAGCTAAAATATGTTGAATGTAGTTAATTGCTTACCTACTAACATTTATCCTTTTCTACATTTTTGAGGAAATTTTTGAAGAATATTTCAATGTGAGTTGTTCATTTTCATATTCTATACAGGACTGGGTTGTGGCGGACATCATAGCTCACTGCAGCTGGAATTCAGCTTGGGTTCCAAATGGCCCTTTGCCTACCTTGAAGGAAAGATTTCCAGTCATTACAATAAGGATAAATGCCCTTTCCTTTGGATGGATGCTATTTCAATTGGCTATTGTGGTTCTTGGAACTGCACTAGCAGTTCTCTTGCTGTGATGAGCAAGCCTAAAGATGATGCAATATGCTGAAAATAACAGAAAAGAAAGATTAAGAAAATAGCTGTTGAAGTAGTTTAAGGGGAGGACATTGCTTGGCATGTTCACGGCCCTGGAATTGATCTCCAGCACCTCAAGAAAAGAAAATGCTAAACAGTGAAAAGAGACTTGGTCCTCACTGACTTCATCAAGCTCTTAAAGTAAAACAAGAACCCTGTTAGTCCAGACAATTGCCTTGCGGGGAACTGAGCTTTATTCCGTGGACTCGTTATGTTCCAGTCCTAACTTGGACAGTTTGTAAATCTGGAAAAGAAAACCCTTTCAGTTTGAGTTCTGTGTTTGCAATGATGTCCTCTAGGCAGTGCAATAGCACAAAGCACAGGGCAACGTAAGGGTCATCTGTATTCTCAGTGCCATTAACCTTCCAGGGTTGGCAAAAGTTTCAATTCTGTTCCCTTAAGTGGACATTTCACTATGTTAAATGTTAGGATGTTCAATGTACCAAAGCCCTTTCTCATCTTCTCCCTACATCTGGGCCTGGCTGTTCTGTCCCAACATTAACTTTCTTGCTTGTTTTGTTTTGGGCAAAAATTATTTTCAAATTAAAGTACATAAAGTAAGTTGGAATTTATCTGTGGCTTTATCATCACTGTGCAGACCCATATCCAGAGTGTGTGTAAATATGCCCAGAATGAATGAATGAATGAATGAATGAATGAATACTGAAAAAGCTAGAAAGATGGTGAGGTTGTCTTGGATGCTAAAGATACTCTCCAGAAGAAAGGGGCAAAAACTTACTGTGTGCTGCATTTGTTTATTTTATAATTGATAAGCCTAGGAGAAAGTGTAGAAGACTGTTGACATTTTGTTGGTTTAATTGACAATGCCCTAAGTCCTAGTTCATGTTGATTATTTTATGAGACATTATCTTCTGTAATTTACACAAGGAGATTCAATGGTTTAGGGAAAAATAACATCCTATAGATCATGTTATAATCTGACTGATCAAGCATACATGTTTCCTGTGTAAGGTTTCATTCCTGTTAGTGGCTGATTAGAGATGCCAAAAGAGAAAATCTCCAGGAGGACTCAAATGGCCTTTCTCCACTGGTGGGAAGGGCAGACAGTACATGAGTTTATGCCATGGCTATGGTCATGATACGGAGGCAGGAGTTGCCACGGCAGCAACTGCAAGCAGGAGTCTGGGATTCCAGACTTAGGGAATAAAAGACTTGAGATATTTGCTTACAACTTAGGGAATATGGCATCAAATATGTAGTTATTTAATTTGTGAAATATGAGAAATTGTCCTGGATTCTTGGATGTGTGAGTCATACTTCCCACATACCTACAAGGTAGAATATAGACAGTAAGGTATGAACAGTTGAACTCAGGCTTCATCTTAGTCTTGTGTGCCTTTTTTTTCTTGTAAATTGTGATGAAAGTGCCACTTCAAAATGTTCAGATAAAGATAAAAGTAGAGAAGATTCTCACGAAAGTTACAGGAATAGAAAATATCAACTCTCTTGTTTCCAAGACACTCACCCTTGATCTCCTTGGTTACCGAGGAATTGAAGGTGATCAGAAAAACAGAAAACTAAGAATCTAGTGCAGCGGCTGTTATAATTGCTTGAATACATTCTATGACACTTTGTCTTTTGCAAAAATGTCAAAACAGTATAAATTGACATAACTAAAATTTAGAGAAAGGACACTTCAGAAGTCTGTAGCCATTGACCAATTACGCCCTGGAAACTTCTGCATCAGATGATAAACAGTACCAAAGTTTTCCCCACAGTAGGTGAAACACTTAATGTGTGTTTATCCAATCATGGTGACCCAGACTCAGAAATGCATACTTGGAAAGTGTGGTTCGCAATTGCAAATAAATTCAGGATACTGGTTCCGCAGTACAGGAAGTCCCTCACCTTCCAAAAAACACTTTCAATAAAGTCCTATAAATATGTGAAGACACAAATTATTCAACTTTATTTCTTCCATGTACTTCATAATTTGGCTGGATACCTGCCACTTATTTAGGTAAACATAGGATTCAGTCTGAATTTCCTTGTAGACCTAGCAAGCTTCAAAATATTTTGCTTGGAGTTCTGCCCAGTGGGACTTGCCTTTATCTCTTGTCTTTCAGGCTCATTCTCAGGGAGACTTTTATACTATAGCAATTTTTTAATCCCCTGTAAATTACCCACTGATATGCAGGTACAAGTTATAGATCTTTCAGCAGAAATCCACTTCCCTTTAGAAAATAATATTTGATTCACCATAAGCTTCTAGGAAGATTGACTAAATATGAGATATTAATACAAAGGACTCAACATCTGAACTGAACAGTGTGACTTGTACATGGCATATTGTACTCTGACAAAAGCTTGCAAACATTTGGATGAAGCTGACCACTAAATGCACATAGTCTGTTTAGGACCAGGCCTCTGGCATCCCAAGGAGACAAGCTATTCCGAACATTCATTCATTCTTTGGAGATTGCATTACCATTCCTTATTTCTACCATTCAGTCTACTGCTATGAGATCACAGAGATTTGTCTATTCAACTACAGAGGAGTGAAAATTTTCAATTTTCATGGAAAATTCCTCAGGATGTCATTACTGCTGAAGCATAAAATCCCCTCAGTGTGAGGGCTGGGCAGTGATGGTGCATGTCTTTAACCCCAGCACAGATGCAGAAGAAGGGGTTCTCTGTGAGTTTGTGGCCAGCCTGGTCTATGAAGCAAGTTCCCAGATAGGGTCCAAAGCTGCACAGAGAAACTCTTCCTTGAAAAGTGAAAAGAAAAGAAAAGAAAAGAAAAGAAAAGAAAAGAAAAGAAAAGGAATTACCACTTGGCATAACTTCAAGCAGAACATTTTGAAGCTTGCTGGGACCTCAAGGAAGTTCAAACTGAGACCTGAATTCACCTTAATTTGGAGAGTGCCAGATAATATTTGAGTAAATTACAGAGTATATGGAGGAAATACATTAGGAGACACGTGCCTTGGGCTTTTAGATAAGAATGATGTGAAGAGCATTTTTAGCACAAGGACTAGCAACTCATTATTATAACCAGTTGCTAACTTTTAAATTAAATTGTACAGATGATTGATAACCTATCAGTTGCTGTTTTCCTTCCTGGATCAGCCCATTTCTTGGTGGTGAGCTAAAGACTGCAGTGTCAAAGATGAAAGAAACACAGACTGTTTTGGCATGATGGGCTAACCTCTTATTTCTAAGGTAACCCTGTCTGTAGACTTTCCCAGGGCCATGGCTATGACAATGACCTCCGCTCACTGGAAACACTGTTTTGGAGTCTGTTCTGGGCTTCTGTGGCCATGACACTTTTGATTTTGTCTTAATTTACTCCACCATCTTTTGTCAAGTTCTTCCAACAATATTTTTGTATCATTGAACTCATTTTATAAAAACAGGGGTAAGGCATTGAGCTAAACCTCAGGCAAGGAAACACTGTCATTCTCTACATCAGGAATGGATGGTTGACATTATACAGTTATAGTTTGACTTCCAAGGATTCATTTGCACCATCACGTAGTTGGCTGTGGTGGCTCAAATTCTTTCCTGCTCTGTGTTGATGTAGAGAAGTCCTTCTGTATGTTGGGACTATGTGTTTCTATGTGTTTCCAGGGGGACCAGTGGGACAGAAAATGCTTCTAGCTACACTGTACAGTAAATACTCTTAACCAAGAGCTTGTATACAATGCTGTCTCTCCCACAGCTAAATTTAAAAATCAAGGGATGTTAGAACCAGTGAGTGCTCTGTTAAAATCCTGATAAGCCCCCTTCAAAAGCATTTTCCTCTAACCTTCATTCTGAGACTGGGCATATGAAAATGACAGCACACAAGAGAGGCTGAGTAATATATTATGGATGATGTGGCAATCTTGAACTTGAGATATTGTGATAAAAAGTTCATTGCTGTATTCAAAGGAGTAAATTAATCTAATTCCTTAAAAGAAAGTTGAAGAAATTATGAAAGAGAGTAATCTATGGTCACTGACTTTTGTTTCCCACTGAAGGTTAATGAGGAAATGTATCTCCAGATGACTTGGAAAATTTTTTCCATGTTAGTCTGTAAAGGAATCGTGCTGTGTCAATTGATGTACTAGGTAAAGGAGGAAAGAAAAAAGAACAAAAGCCTAATATGAAAATAAAATTCTGTTCAGTTGCATATAAATTATTATTTTAAATATTAAAAAGTAAATAAACATAACTAGAGAAAGCAGATTTTACTTCTTTTGGATTCATTTCTGTTATAAATTATAATTGCATATACTTGAGAGTATATTTATTTTGGACGTGGTCACTTTCTGTGATTAATGTTCTTGGGATTTGCATGGGATTGTGCTGGATTTGAGTGTCTTTGGAAAGGGCATTTTGGCAACATTTTTCCTGTCAGCCACGAAATGGCCCATCTTTTCCTCTTCTCTTGCCTACTATAGTTTGAATGTCTTTGGAAAGGGTATTTTCGCAACGTTTTTCCTACCAGCCACGAAATGGCCCATCTTTTCCTCTTCTCTTGCCTACTATAGTAGCTTTCAGCAGTGCTTTAACAAATTATAACTGTTCCTGTGAACATTGACTAAGTTTATGTACAACCATTATATACCTTTAAGGGGATTGTGAATAGGGTTGTTTTCTGACTTCTTTTTCAGAAAATTCATTGATATTATATGGACAAAGCTATTTGTTTTTATATGGCTATATTATATTCTACTTCTTCCCTGAAATGTTCAGCAGATTCTAGATTCTTCTGGGGAAGGTTTTAGGATACATTTAGTATAGGATTATATCATGTTCAACCAGGAGTCATTTGAATTCTCCCTGTCCTGTTTTGGTCCTTACTGCCTTTCTCTTGTCTTGTTTCTCTGGCAAAGACTTAAAACAGTATATGGAGTAATAGTGATTATAGCTAATAACTTCATCTTATTCCCAACATTAGATACAATGCTTTTACTTTTTAAAAGTCACTACAGATCTCCAAAATATATAGAGAACTCAGGAAACTAGACTTTAAAATGCTAATTAACCCAATTAAAAAATGGGGCACTGAA
>NC_022012.1:62819890-62826876 GCF_000317375.1 Microtus ochrogaster
GGGAAATGGGAGGCTGGGAGGAGGTGGAAACTTGTTTTTTTTTTCCTTTTCTCAATAAAAAAAAATAAAAAAAAAATAAAAGTCACTACAATGATAGCTTAAAGTCTATGAAATGTAGCCTTTAGTATATGGAGGTCAACTACTTATATGACTAGTTTAGGAACCTACATCATTAGTGTTGCTTGTCTTTGTCAAAGGCCTTTTCTACATATACTGAGGAGAGGTAGCTTTTTGACTCTGTATATGTACTGTATTGTATGGATCGATTTGCATAGAATGAAACAATGTTGCATTCCTGAAGCGAATCCCCATGATCACGATGTCTAATCATTTCACAATGTCAAATTCAAATGAAAGAATTTTATTAAGGTTTGTTATTTAGTTCATCAAGGAAACTGATCAAGAGTTTTCTTTTTACATATTTATGTGGTTTTAGCGTCAACATAATACTAGTTTTATAATCTATACTAGTTTCAAGTTTGGAACTGTTCTTTCCCCTTCTGCTTCCAGGAACAGCGTGAAGAATATACATTGTTCATTGGAAAATATTTAAGAAAATTCAGCATCTAATCCTGAGCTTTCCTTTGTTGAAAAATTATTTTAAATTACGTTTTCAACATTATTGTTTGCTATAGGATTGTTTAAGTCTTCAAAATTTTCTCAGTTCAACTTTAGTATCTAGGAATTTATTCAGTTCTAATTGACTTCTTTCATATTTTTGGACTAAAGCTAATTCATATAAAATACATTTAGAACTCCTAAATATTGAAATCAAACAAGAGCAAAGAGAACAATGTGGTAGGTAATACAGTAACTGGCTTAAGACTATTCTACAGAACCATAGTAATAGCACAAACAAGGTACATGAACAGAAACAGAAACAGAGACTGACAGAATTAAATATAACAATATAAATGCCACCAACCTTAGAGTGCCTTGAATTTCCTATGTAATCAACTTTTACGACGTGAACTAATGCATAGCTTTAATCTTAAATTATGTACTTTTCCATGTCCATGACCCAAAGTAATATATTTATATATGTCTATGATGTGGCAATCATTTGCTGAAAAGAGCCTATAAGTTCAAAGCATCCTTACATAAATATCTGCCATAAACATTGAAAACAACATAAATATTAGCTTATGATGTCTATTTGCTATTCTGAGTCAGTTGGAGTCAGAAATGTGTCATCTTTTCTTGTAAAAGAGATTTTGGTAAAAGACCCCTTCTTCTTTTTCCATGCCATGATTTCTGCATTTCCTAATAAATATAGCATAAAACACTTTGTTGGAAACAGACAAATATAGACAAGGACAGTCTGATAATCAAAAATTGCAAACAGATGGAAGGCATAGGGAAAGAAGTAGATAATTGAAATTTGGACTTGTTCTTGGTACAAGTAATTCCAGACAAAAAGTTTGTTTTCATTCTTTAATGTGACAGCAATGTATTTTGGTGGCTCTGAGTTTAATTCATCCTCCATTGTACAATATTATTAATCCAAATACCTTCTGTGTATAGCCGGAGAATCAAAGGAACTTTTGTACCAAGACATAAAATGGTTCTATTTAGAAATTGTAGAATCAGCATTGGTGTGTAACTAGACTTTCTTTGGACCTCCAACTCCCAAATAACAACACAGAGACTTCTTATTAAGTATGAAAGTTTGACCTTAGCTTAGGCCTGTTCTCAATTTGCTGTTAAATTTAAATTGACCTGCTTATATTAATCTAAATTCTGCCACATGTCTCATTACCTCTCCTCCACACTGCACATTCCTTTCCCTCTGCGTCTGGCTGGCGAATCTTCACCTCTCTGATTCCTTCCCAGAGTTCCTATATCTGCCAGAAAGTTCTGCCTTCGTTTCCTGCCTAGGTACTGATCATTCAGCTTTTGATTAAACCAATCAAAAAGTGCCTTAGGCAGGGGAGGAAGGACATCTTTACACAGTGTGATCAAATATCCCACAACATAGGTACCTGTTTTAGTTTGCTTTTGTGTTGCTATGATAATCAGTTGACACCAACTTGTGGTAGTAAGAAATTACTTAGCATACAATAAAAAGTGCATCATCAAGAAAAGTCAAGGCAGGAGGCTGTAGGCGGGAACTAACGCAGAGGCCATGGGGAAGACTGTCTAGTGACTTGCCTCCTCTGGCTACTCAGCTCTCTTTTTATACAGCCCAGATCACCTGGCAAGGGAAGAAACAGCCCACCATGGGCTGAGCTGCAGTATCAAATAGTAATCAAGAAAATGACTCACAGACAAGCCAGCAGGCCAATTTGATGAAGGCAGTTTCTCAACTTAGACTTGTTCTTTCCACATGTGACTACAATTTTTGTAAATTTGACAAAAACTTACTAGTTCAACCCATTTCTTCACACCTCACACTAAACCAAAACCTGTTCTTTCCTCATTTGTCCCAAAGATTCTATGTTAATACCATAATATAAAACACAGTACAACTTTAAAACCTGCATGGTCTTAAAAATTGTAGTACTTTAAAGTTTTAATATCTCTTTAAAAGTAGAGAGTCTCTCACCTGGAAGCTCCTATGAAATAATAAAAAAAATATATTTATGTCCTTCTTATTCTAAGAGGGAAGAATAAAGGAATAGTTACAATCAGATTAAAATAAAACCCAAGTCTATCACTGTAGCTCAAATTCTGTTGCTCAGTGCCTGACATTTAAGCCTCACAATCTCCTGGGTTCTAAAGGGATTAGATGCCCTAAATTCTCTGACTCCCCCATCTTTGGGACTCGAAGCTTGTTCTGCTGGGTCAAATTTGCTCTGCTGTCATATGCCACTGCTCTTATCTGTCAGCTCACATCCTGGCATCTCCAATGTGCAGGGACCGCCACCACAACTGGCATTGCATCTTCACCAATGGACTCCACTGGCCCCTACAAGGACACTGACCTTGCCGCATTGGCTTGATGACCCTCTCAATCCTGGAGTCTCAACTGCAGCTGAGGCTGTACATTTACCAGTGCCCTATTTTGGCTTCTGACAATGCCAAGCCTCAGCTGTTATATATAGCTCCTTCATGCCTTATAAACCAAGAACCATGTAAAAGAAGCTTACATATTGCCAAGTTCAGTTTTCAACTCTAAAGGAAGCCTTGGCCACCTCTACACCACAGTTTCTAGGAAATACTCCATAGTGTATTTTACCTTAATGATGTTGATCTTTTGCTACTCACGGCTTTTTTATTATGAGCTAATCAGCACAATTGTCACGGTAAAGCAAAGATTTCAATTCAGTGGTACTGGTCTCCTATTAATCATAGATGATTCTTCAGGCCCAGTTTAGTGTAAAGTAGAGACTCTTAGTTTAAGAATATACAGGAACAGCTCTGCTGTAGTCTTTGAGGTTCTCTTATGCTTTCCTCTGAAACTTCATTACTCAGACCTCAACCATCAGCATCTGCCTCAGTGTTCTTATCTTCCAGTCTTCCACAGAGCAGCCCATCAGGCTATGAACACTCAATGATTTTCAGTCTAAATCTCGGAAATCTTTCTACAAAATTACCACGCCCCCTCCCCTGCCAGAATCACAAGGTCAGGTCCATCACAGTAAGACTCAATTCCTAATACTGATTTTTTGCTGCTTTCTGTTGCTATGTAAACACCATGACAAAAGTCACTTGGAGAAGGAAAGGATTTATTTAATTTTACAGCTTACAGTCCATCCTTAAGGAAAGGTAGGACAGGAATTCAAGACAAGACCCTAGAGGCAGGAACTGAAGCAGAGACCATGGAGGAAGAGTGCTTACAGGCTTGCTTCCTGTTTGGCTTTCAGTAATATAATGTAGAACCACCTGGCCAGAGATAGCAACACCTACGGTGAGAGTGGTCCTCCCACATCAACGCTCAGTTAAGGAAATGATGCAGAGACATGCCCACAGGCCAATATGAGGGAGGTAATCCCTCAGATGAGGTTACCTCTGCATAGCAGTCACTAGATTTTGTGTCAAGTTCACAACTGGTAAATAATGCTAGTTAGTTTTTTTAGGAAAGCCAAGTGAGACACATATTTTTCATTTCAAAATTCCATCTGCCCAGCACAATTTTTTTTCTGTTTAATTATTGTTTTTCTTTTTTTTATTGAGAAAAGGAAAAAAAGTATCCGCCTTCTCCCAGCCTCCCATTCCCTCCCCCTCCTCCCACCTTTCTCCCCCTCCCCCCACTCCTCTCCCCCTCCCTCTCCAGTCCAAAGAGCAGTCAGGGTTCCCTGCCCTGTGGTAAGTCCGAGGTCCTCCCCCCTGCGTCCATATCTAGGAAGGTGAACATCCAAACTGGCTAGGCTCCCACAAAGCCAGCACATCAAGTAGGATCAAAACCCCCTGCCATTGTCCTTGGCTTCTCATCAGCCCTCATTGTTCGCCATGTTCAGAGAGTCCTGTTTTATCCCATGCTTTTTCAGTCACAGTCCAGCTGGCCTTGGTGAGCTCCCAATAGATCAGCTCATTGTCTCAGTGGGTGGGTGCACCCCTTGTGGTCCTGACTTCCTTGCTCATCTTCTCCCTCCTTCTGCTCCTCATTGGGACCTTGGGAGCTCAGTCCAGTGCTCCAGTGTGGGTCTCTGTCTCTATCTCCATCCATCACCAGATGAAGGTTCTATGGTGATATGCAAGATATTCGTCAGTATTGCTATAGGATAGGGTCATTTCATGTTCCCTATCCTCAGCTGCCCAAGGGACTAACTGGGGACATCACCATGTGCTCCTGGGAGCCACTCTAGGTTCAAGTCTCTTGCCAACCCTAAGGTGGCTTCCTTAACTAAGAATTGTGAAGGAGCTAAAAGTATACAATGGAAGAAAGAAAGCATCTTCAACAAATGGTGGTGGCACAACTGGATGTCAACCTGTAGAAGAATGAAAATAGACCCATATCTATCACCATGCACAAAACTTAAGTCCAAATGGATTAAAGACCTCAATATCAGCCCGAACACACTGAACCTGATAGAAGAGAAAGTGGGAAGTACCCTACAACAGATGGGCACAGGAGATTGCTTCCTATGTATAACCCCAGCAGCACAGACATTAAGGGCAACATTGAATAAATGGGACCTACTAAAACTGAGAAGCTTCTGTAAAGCACAATTTAAAAAAAAAAAAAAACCTTAATTTAAAATGAAACTTAATAGGGAAAAATGCCCACTCAGATGCAAAACTACTCTGCTAATGTTTTGGAAGTATTTTCGAGACATTTAATACTCTTTTCATAGACTAACATGGTAAGGTAGTTGTATATCCACCGTGAAAGAGTAAGAAGGAACAGGAATGGGCTTCTTTGTGAAGGGTTTTTCAGTTAGGTCACTCGAGATTTTGACATGTGTGGTTGTTTCTGAACAGTGGTCAGAGATTGTATATTATGGCATTCTTCTTAGACAACTAATTAATGATTGATATGATGATTTCTTCCTTATATGGAAGTTTGGGTCATAATTTTGCTTATTTCTTCGGTTACTTTTTGACAGAGAGTTGTAAAATTCTTATAGAGCTTCATCTTTGCAAGACAGCTTGCACAGTGATGTGAATGCATTTAGCATACGACAGAACCACAGGCTTCGTTTGACCACAATGGAGTGGGTTCAGGGTTCTTTGTTCTTTTGTTCTGTTTTGAACTAGGATCTGATATGTAGCCCTGGCTGTCCTGGGGCTTGCTGTGTAGAATAGGATGGTCTCAAACTCACAGAGACCCTTCTGCCTCTGCTTTTGCCTCTTGAGTTCTGAAAGTAAAAGCTTATGTCACTATGCCTGGCCAACAATAAATTTTATGTATATTTTACCATACTTAATAGATTAAAAGCACAATGTATGAGGTATTAAATATATTTCTAAGCTATTCATATTCAATAGTGGTTTATTATCCCAGAATATATAAGAAATTTATAAACTTAGCATCATAAACAACAAATGATCTAACTTAAAAGCCAATGAATACCAGGAACAGGAGGACATACCAATGCACACAGACCTCAGGCTATATAGGTAGTAGAATTGCAGTTTTACAGCCAATGTGTGCAACATAGTGAAACTTTACCTCTTGAATGAGCAAAACAGCCATATGATCTGAATAGACATTTCTCAACAAAGCATACAAAAATCTAAATGTAAAAAGTGCCCAACACCATTAATCATCAGCAAAACACAAGTCAAACCAGAATGAGATAGCATTCATGTCTGTCAGAACAGCTATTATCAAAAAGATGGAGAATAACAGATGCTGGCCAGCAAAAAGGAACTCTTGCGCACTGTTGGTAGGAATGCAAATGAGCACATATACTGTGGGAAACAACACCAAGCTTCTCAAATTTGCCAGAAGTACAAGTGTCATGAGACTCGGCAACCCCATAAATAACGGAAATTTAAAAGATAGGTCCAAAGGTTCCTGCCCTTTCAAAGTCAGGACAGGACTGCTTACAAGAACAAAGATATGAATCAGTCTGTCTGTTGAGTTACCTGCACAGAATGGAATACCATCTATGTATCCAGAAATAAACTGCCACAGTTTACAACGTCGTGAGTGAAAGTGGAGGACATTTTGTTAGGTGGAGTAGGGTGACATTGAAACTTCCCTCCAAGAGGAGTGGGAAGCTTATGAGCCTCAGGGAGTAAAGGAAAGGTTCCACGTCTCAGAAATAAATAATTTGGAAGATTCTTGGCGTTCCTCTCAGAAGTATAAAAGGAATTAATAGATTTTATTAAAAGAGACACTGACCAGCTTAACTGCAAACAGAAGGTTTTATGTGTTCCACTTTGTCTTACTACTACCAGCTACATTCATGGGTAGCATGGAAATAGATACTTTTTTTGTTTTCCAAATATTTGGCTCACATTCAAAATTTAATTTTATTTTCATTTATTGATTATATACATCTATACATAAAAACACATTTTTAAGGATTTCTCTCCTTTACTACTAAATTTTAAAGGCTAGCTTTTTTTTTAATTTATTTATTTATTGAGGATTT
>NC_022012.1:62827393-62860976 GCF_000317375.1 Microtus ochrogaster
TCTTTGGATTCACCTTCTTATTTAGCTTCTCTAGGATTGCAAATTATAAGCTCACTGTCCTTTAATTATGGCTAGAAACCAGGTATGAGTGAGTACATCCCATGTTCCTCTTTTTGGGTCTGGCTTACCTCACTCAGGATAGTGTTTTCTATTTCCATCCATTTGTAAAGGCTAGCTTTTGATTAACTTTGATTGATTTTTCTCTGATGCCCTGAGAAGATTCCATACTGATAGTTTGTAGATAGAGTGGTAGATTAAACAATTCAATCAGATTGACTGACAATTCTGATCAGTTCACATATGTCAATATTGACTTCTTTCTCTTTATCCATCATGGAAAGATGAGTTCTTATATCTTCCACTGTGTCAGTGAATTGGTGGGCTTTTCTTTGTAATTCTATCACTTACGGTCTATTGTTTGATAGGTGGATAATAGAAATCGGTGTGTTTTGTTTGATAATTGATTCTTTTGATCATTATGAAATATCCTTTTTTGTTCTTGGCAATTTTGTTTGTTCCCAATTTTTCCTTATCTGAAATAACTTAGCCACTTTCCTTTTAATTTTGGCCTTCCTGTCTGCTGGCCTTCCTTCCTTCCTTTTCCTTGATTTTTATTTGTTTTGTAGCACAGGAAGGGCCTGAAATTAACATGTTGCTCATGTTGGATTATATTTTTATTCCTTCTGCCTTGGCCGCCTGCCACTCAAATGTCAGGATGCACCATTCTGCTGAGGTGTCTTCAAGCACACTAACCTTTCCGTGTCTTTGTCTAGTCTGCTAAGCCCTTCCAGAATATTTTCCATTCTTCTGCCAATTCTATTTCTAACATTCTTTCCTATTATTTCTTATTTTCCACCTCTACTAACGTTAACAATCTGTTCATTGTGTGTATACATGCATATATGTTGTATTTTTTTCTCTTAAGATTAATATTTCTTTAATATCAAATATCTTTTTGTTTTATTTTGTTTCAAGATAGGGTTTCTCTGTGTAACATCCTAGCTGTCCTGGACTGGCTCTTGTAGATTAGGCTGGCCTTGAATTGACAGAGATCTGTCTGCCTCTGCCTCTCAAGTGCTGAGATTAAAGGTGTATGCCACCACTGCCCAGCTGTATTTCTTAGGGATTAAATATCTTCAGTAAGTTTAAAGGTCCCTGTGTAATGGTTGATTCAAAACTGAAAATGTAGCTCTGATGTTTCTTTGAGTCCTTGGTCCTTTTGTTCAGGCTTCCCAAGAGGGCTGGGATTGCAGACGTGTGCTGCTGGGCTTGGCAACAGTGTGAAATTTTAGATTGTTCTATATAGTATTGGGTCCTTTTTAATTTTTTGGTTTTAGTTTTTGGATTTTGGTTTTCGTGTTTGTTTTTGTAGCTCTGGCAGCCAGGGACTTCAAATTACTCTTTGTCGTTCTTGGTAGGTGTTTGTTTTCTTTCCCCCTCTATTTGTGACTTCAAGATTTTCTATTACCTTTTATGTTATAGAATTTGAGTCTTGTAGTTCCTTCAGTTGTAATTCAGCAACACAGAGTGATGAATGTAAGAGAAGAATACTGTTCTGTTAGTGGGCTTGTATTCACGAATATGACTTTTACAAGATATATAGACACACTTTTGAGCAGACAAGTAGGAAAGGGAGCAATGGCCACTCGCCAGATGCTGAAGCTCTGTGGTCCTTGTCTTCCCTGGGGAATTTTCCTTTGTTGAAGACACATCTCACAAATGCCTTTACTTCTCTTCCTATCCAAGCCTTACAGGAATCTTTCTTGGTTTTTGTCTCATGCACCCTAGTGATTTTTTTCTGCACATAAAATGTATCAATTTTTGAGAAAGGAGTTCTTTATGATCCTCTTCTCAGGAATCTCCTATTTTCAAGTTAGATTTTACTCAGCCTTCAGAAAGTCTTTACATTTGTCATTTATGTGTTCCAGTGGTAAATGGCCGCAGCAGTTTCTGCTCCTGGCAAGCAGATATCAGCTGTGTACTTAGGTATTTCTCTAGATTTTTCTGGCCATGTTTGTTCTGCAACCTCAGTACCCTGATGACTCCTGACAACTTGAGGGATTTAATGTTCTCTTGCTGTCAAAATTATATCTGGAAGCTAGAAGTTTCTGCAGAATTATTAATAAATATATTTTGAATTTTTAATTGAGTATAAATATTATTTTATTGGAGAAACTCACATCTAAGTTATTGTCAGTATTTAACAAGCACCCAAAGAAGAATGCACACCTAGGTTCTAAAGAACAAGGACAGACAAATCAGCTGGTGACCACCCCAGCGACACTGCCCTAAGAAAAGTGTTTGCCTACCTCTTGACGAACGTAAGTAAATAAGTGTCATAAATAAGACTTTTTTATTTTCTATGAAGGAAGAACAAAGAAACTGTTTTGGTGAATTTATTAATTTCAAAATATTAAGTCCAAAATAAAAAATATTCTCTGACCCAGGTGAGGAGGAAAAATCCTCCTTTCCACATCTCAAGTCTCATGAAAGCAAATCCAGAAGTCTCTTGGGTATGCATGCCTTTTTGATTCAAGTACTGCCTGTATTTCCTCTTCTGAGGCATGTTTATGGCACAGGTATTGACAGATTCATCTCTCTTCTTCCCTAGTGTGGAGTTAGAAAGAAGTGAATCCCATTAATTTCTTCATTCTTTTTCTCCCGTCGTTTTACCCTCCAAATCTTCCTCAGTAATCTGACTTCCTTCTTTATTTCTTTATTCACTTTATTGTTCCTTTCTTTTCTTCACCTCTTTTTTCATTCAGTGGAGAAGTGGAGGTAGATATGGATCTATATATTCTTGGAGCTCTGATGTGGGGACCTTGAGCATCTTCTTCTGCTATCTCTCTCCTGAGACCTGGACTTTCTTCCATCTCTTCTGTCTATATTCCTCAATTTGAACCTGTACCACCTACTTTCTGTAGTACCCTGACTGGGGAAATGGAAGCAGAAAGATTCAAGACCAACCTCTGTTCCATAAGTCTCCCTCCGTGGGGAGCAGCTACAGCTGTGCCCCATTGGGATTCTCCCTCCTCTGGCCCATGGGGAGTACTACTCCTTTAACCTCTATTCTGAACTTTAACTGCTTCGCGCACTGCTTTACCTTTGACAGTTCTAAACAGAGTGTTCACAGACATGAAGACACTAAATAGGAGTCTGATGTTCTTTCTTCTTTGGTGCCAATGTCAATGTTGTGCCCATCAGTTACTAAGTGCCTTTAAGGCAATGGTTCTCAGCCTTCTTAATGCTGCAACTAATACAGTTCCTCATGTTGTGGAGATCCCAACCATAAAAGTATTTTCCTTTCTACTTCATAACTGTGATTTTGATGCTGGCATGATTGTAGTATATGTATCTGTGTTTTCTGGTGCTCTTAGATGACCTGGAAGGAGTCTCAACACACAGGTTGAGAATCGACGTTTTAAGGTCTTCAGGTACATCTTTGCATCCAAACTGAACGCATACCTCTGTTGCCATTGCCACTAATGTGCAAAATACCATAAACGAAATCCTAAACAAATTATAATAAAAACTTTAATAGCAATTCTTTAAAAAAATATACCATAGCATTGTTGTTTACCCATGACACATACACAGCTTCTTCTCTAGATTCAACCAACTGCAGATGAGAAATGTCAGGAAAATGAGTTTAAGTGCTAAATAGAGTTTTGCCCAGTTGTTACTCTCTTTATTTTGTTTTTATTTTAATTATGTGTGTCTGCATAATATGTGCATAGATACCTGGTATTGAATCCCTGTGAAACTGGAGTTACAAGCAGTTGTCAGCTTGATGTTTTGTGAATGAAACTCAAGTTCAGCACAAGTTTGTTCTCCTAACATGTACTATCTCTCTAGTTCTGTTGTTATTGTCTAAACTATATCATATAAGATCTATATAATATTCATGGCATATTAGAAGCTATAAATAATATAGAGATTATTGAAGATACACTAGAGGACATGGGTGGGAAATGAAAATACCATGGCATGTTATATATATGGACTTCAGGTGCTGCAGATATGACAGGAATTCTGAACCCAATGTCCCTCAGCTACAGACGATTATACTTAAAATGATCATGAAGACAGATACCAGGTTCTCAAAACTAGTGCAATAACACTTTTTAACTTAGCTCTAGAGTATTTCTCTAATTCTTTATATCATTGCTTCAAGACAGAAATGTCTCCATGGTCTCAGCGTGGATCACAGATGCAGCAAAACTTCTTTTTTAATCTTGTCTCTTTATATTAACTGGAAGATTGATGGGTAACTTTATGAAAAAAAATGTGTGTATCTTCAGGATTACTGAAGTAGACTGAAAGATATTTAAAGATTTTTAATTTTATGTACATATCAGAAGAGTGATTATAGCTGGCCTATCTAGTTTTTCAAGTCCATTGTCCTCTTCACATTATGGGCATAATTTAAAAGGCAATTTTGTAAAATTTAAATTAAAGTAATTTTAATTTTTAAGTCCCAGAATTGGGCTTACTTTGGACTTTAGCTCTCCTTCCATATCCATGTGCTGTGCAGCTTAGCATACTCAGTTGCACACCTCCACATATGTCTTGTATATTGGGAACAGTGCTCTTTTCTCTGGGAGAATCAGCAGACTGGCAATGGCTTCTCCTCTTGTGTGTGTGTGTGTGTGTGTGTGTGTGTGTGTGTGTGTGTGTGTGTGTGTGTGTGTGTTTTGGTCTTCTTTTAGAGATTTCCTTTACCTTTTAATTGTATACACATATACATGTGTGGGTGTGTGCACTGGAGTGTAGTAGCCCTGAGGCCAGGAGAAGGCACTGGATAACTTAGAACTGGAGCTACAGGCAGTTGTAAGCACCTTATAAATTCTGGTATTGGACTCAGGTCCTCTATTAGAGCTGTACACACTCTTAACTCCTGAGCATCTCTCCAATCCTTGTTCACTTTGTGCTAGCCAACTGATAAATGTAACTTTGTGTTTTGAACATTTTATGCTGTTATAAAAAATGTGTAGGCAGAGCTTTCTGTAGGGACCACTGGTAAGTTCTGTCTGACCAGCTGCTCCCAAATAAACACACAGAGACTAATTGTTAATTATAAATATTTGGCCTATAGCTTATGCTTGTTACTAATGAGCTCTTACATCTTAAATAACCTCCTATATTTCTTATCTACACTCTTCCATGTGGCATTATGTTTTTCAACACAGCATTTTAATCTGTTGCCCTCTGATCCTCCTCGTGACTCTCTGAGATTCCTTCCTTCTTCTACCCTATGCTCTCTTCTTGTCTGCAAGCTCCACCTAACCTCTGCCTGTCCAGATATTGCTCAGTCTGCTCTTGAATTAACCAATGAGAGTAATACATATTAACAGTGTACAAAGATTCTTCCATAGTGATATTGTCTTTTGCTTTGTGTTTTGAATCATAATTAATTATATATTGTGTATCTAGACAATTAAGCTTGGTGGTATATTTTTCCTAGTGATTATGTTACTTAAGCATTTATATTTAAGTATGGGGGGAAGCCTATGGTCATCAAACACTTTGTGTATCCCTAATTGCCTTTTGAGCATTTACCACAACATTTCTTTAAGATTATTATTATTAAAGTAAATTAGTTTTTTTTAAGGTGAGATTCCTAATTCTTGAATTATTCTCCTTTTGGAATATCAAATCATAAACTTAGACATATGTTCTCTCTTTTCTATTTAAATTTATGTATACGATCCAATTAAACAGCAGTTGTAATTAACATGTAAATTTAGAATGAAGGTAATTTTGAGTTATTTCTATATAAAATAAATAGAAACAACCTGTTTCAAAGGATGAGGCAAGATTAAGGTGGAGTAAATTTTATAATTACCTAATTTCCACAGCTAAATATTATTATTGATTTATCACAGGATGTAGTAAATATGTCATTTTCTCTGGGTTCTTTATCTGTTTATGAGCACATGTTAGGAACATCTGTACAGGAATACTTTGCATATTAATGGCAGTGACACACTATAATGGAAAGAATCAGGACTTTAGATTCAGTAATTTAAGGTTAAAGGTCTCACACCCAAGGAAAAACCCTACTTAGAGAGTTTTGTTGATTGGTTCAGGTGAAAGAGTGATGATGTAGCATGAATTCTAATTGTTCTTAATAAGAAAAACTCAGAGTCAGCTATAAGGGGGTAAAAGCTGAAGGATCAGAAAAGCAGAGCAGCCAGTCACTAGAGTTCTTACCTCTACCAATGCTCAGACCAAAAGGGCGATTCTGTCATCAGACTGCCTCCTCAGACTGCTCCTCAAACTGACTGCTTCAGACTGCTGCCTCAGATGGCTCTGAGCTTTGGTCTCCTCCCATCCCACACTACTCTTGCCACCCAGCCATATCACTCCTGTCTCCACCTGCCTAGTGGTGGGATTAAAGGCATGGGATCCCAAGTGCTGGGATCACCTGTGTGGGCTCTGTTTCTCTTTTAGACTGGATCAATTTTGTGTAGCCCAGGGTGGCTTTAAACTAACAGAAATCTGTATGCCTCTGTCTCCTGAGTCCTGAGATTAAAGGTGTATGCCATCACTGCCAGGCTTCTAGTAGCTTAGCTCTGCACTCTGATCTTCGGTCAAGCTTTTTTTGTTTAAAACAAACAAACAAACAAAAATTATCGCCACAGGGTAAGGCAGGGTGAGTTAGGATACAAAAAGCAAAAGCATCTCTAGAGCTCATGGGAATTAGACCTTTTGTGCAGTCATCTGCCAAAAACTCCAAATCAGTTCTGGACATCAAGGCAGATGTCACAAAACTCCTAGTCAAACACTAATTGTACTGTATTGTTTCAAACACAGGATGGTTGCTATCACATATGCCAAAACAATGATGACTTAACTCTGCTTTCTAATTCATCAGACATTCCTGTTATTGGAGAGAGCATCAGCCTAAGAGAGCTTAGAACTTAGAAGCTGTTCAGGTGTGAGAGCATGGTATTGAAGAATAGCTGGTCAAGATCTATCAGATTTGTATCATAGTCAGGGTTTAGGACAACGAGAAAAATGAGTAAAGTGTGATGGGGTTGCCTTGAAATGAGTAAGCTGCTAGTATTGATCAGTTAACTGTTTTTGGTTGACTTTTGACTTCTTAACAGTGTTGAGACTGTTATGGACCACAACTACTTTTAGAGTTGGACTGAATGCATTTCCGCATTGTGATATGACTACAAGTCTATGAGGGCCAGGGCGTAGAATGTGGTGGTTTGAATAGGTAAGACCCTGTAGACTTGTAGATTTGAATGCTTGCTCACCAGGAAGTGGCACTATGAGGAGGTATGACTTTGTTGAGGTAGAGAGGCCTTTTTGGAGGAATGTGTCATGAGGGGTGGGCTTTCAAGTTTCAAATGCTCCAGTCAGGCCCAGTCTCTTTCTGTTTTACTTCTGCCTTCTGACGCAGATGTAGAATTCTCAGCTCCTTCTCCAGGATCATGTCTGTGTGCTACCGTGCTCTTCGTCATAACTATATTGTACTAAACTTCTGATCCTGTAAGCCAGTCCCAGTTAAATGTTTTCCTTTATAAAAGTTGTCATGGTCATGGTGTCTCCCCACCACAGTAGTAACCCTAATTAAGACAGTGGCAATGTACATAATGGGGCCATGTTTTCAGTAAGGTAATGGACATGTTAGGTGATTGCCTTCACTAGTGGCAATACATGTACTAGGTGGCTGTTTCTTATCATTTCTTTTTCAGTACTTTATGGTCATGACATTTATGAAACACTCCTGATATGCTAGCCATTTTTGCCTTTGTAAAATTCACCCACTTGTAACATTTTATTAGCTTCTAAAGTGCTGGTTTCAATTTTATTCTTTTATGATGATTCATCACCACGTTAGCAGATCAACTAAACAGCAATTAATAAGCAATACGATTGCAAATTTCAGGGAAAGAATGTGCATACTGAGGACAATGATAGCTGTGTTGTGTGCTTACCTTGGCCATTACACATAGTAGATACTTAAAATTCTGCCCCTTTCTAGTGTTGTGACTCAGTTGACAGTCTGATCACTCTCAATCTTCTTCCTCATCCTCTTCGTTGTAAAATGTCCCACCAGAGCTCATCTCAAAGCTTGTGGAAGCTCTGAAATCTTCTCCCATGTTTCTCAGGTTGTTACCTGTTAGTTGCACTCTTGTGGTAAGGAGCAGTTCTTCTGAATGCACAGAGCACTTCGATTTCATTCTGTGAATGAGAACTGCGAAGGACCCATTCAGTTCAACTTCATTAGTAAGCAACTCGCATATCTATGGAGCGAGCGGCTGAAGGCAATTTGGAAGCTGTTTTCTGGAAGGCTTGTTGATTGGAAACAGTCACTGGGTTCTCATTCAGCCCAGAAACTTCATGCTGCTGAGGAATCTTTCTGTTTCACTAAGAGCAAAGGGGAGAACCAAGCTGTCAGAGACATAGCAGTATCTGGCTCTCAGCAATCTAGCTGACAACATCCCTCTCCAATTAGGAAAGGAGAGATCAGTTATCTCCTAGAGATGGACAGTGAACCACCTGGGGGTGGCTGGATGGAAAGAGGTTATGGAGACCTGAAGAAGTCACAAACCCTCAGACATAACAATGAAGTTTTAAAGGCAATATAGTTAAACTGAAAATAAATGTGCTAATGAATAATTCAAAGGACAAAATCTTACAGAATGTTTTTACAAGCACACTGAAACAGTTACATTATATGTTTACAGTGAGTTATTGTTGCTTATGAATGTCTAAATGCTGTTATGACAGTGATGATGAATGGAGCCTACAAAAGTCAAAGGAGTGACTGATCAAGGTCCGACATCTTGTCTACCTACTACTTTCTCACTGTTATTTGAATACCACATGTCTGTTTCACTGTTTTGCCCTTAGTGGAGATTTGCTGCCCGTTCTTTCTTATGGAAGTATTTAAGCATGTATATATACATATAATATTTATATAATATCATATATTGAAAAGTTATATATAACCCCATGTACTCAGCATTACAACCAGTCAAGTTGTAAACCAGTCCCATTGCCATGTAAACTTCTTTCTTGTGATTATTTGCTGTGCATGCTCACTAAGCAATGTTCTAATCTCCTTCTTTCCCTCCCCCCTCCCTCGACAGGATCTCTTGTATTGTAGGCTGACCTCAAATTCACTGGATGGCCTTGAACTTAAGATCCTCCTGCCTATATATCCCAAGTGTTGAGATTACAAGTGTGTATCACCATACCAGATTTATATGATGCTGGAGTTAGAACCCAAGGTGAAGTACTCACTTGGCAAATACTCTATCAACTGAGCTGTATTCTGTGCCCATGTCCAAAAGTTGTTTTTTTTCTGTGGCCATAGATTAATTTTGCTGCCTGCCATTTAGATGAAGTTGAATCTGTTTTAATATTTTCATCCAACAAGCTTTTAATACAATGCAATATTCATAATAAAATATATTGAAATATATTCAGATATAAATATATAATAAAATAATAATAAAAGAAAGAGCTTTTATTACTTCAGCTTGTCTTATGATTCAGTAATATTTAATTGTATGGCCATAATGCAATGCTTCCCACTCTCTGTTTAATTTAGTCGATCTCCATTTCTGGCTATGTGTGCATGTGTGTGCATATGCATGTACACTGAATGAGTGCAGGTATATTCACCTGTATAGGCACATGTGGAGATAGAGGATTTTATTCTTTTTTTTTAATTAAAAATTTCCACCTCTTCCTCACCTCCCATTTCCCCCCTCCCCCTCCTAAACCCCCCTTTCCCTCCCCCTCCCTCTCCAGTCCAAAGAGCAGACAGGGTTCCCTGCCCTGTGGAAAGTTCAAGGTCCTCCCCCCTCCATCCAGGTCTAGGAAGGTGAGCATCCAAACAGGCTAGGCTCCCACAAAGCCAGTACATGCAGTAGGATCAAAACCCAGTGCCATTGTCCTTGGCTTCTCATCAGCCCTCATTGTTTGCCATGTTCAGAGAGTCCGGTTTTATCCCATGCTTTTTCAGTCCCAGTCCAGCTGGCCTTGGTAAGCTCCCGTTAGATCAGCCCCACCATCTCAGTGGGTGGGTGCACCCCTCGCGATCCTAACTTCCTTGTTCATGTTCTCCCTCCTTCTGCTCCTCCTTTGGACCTTGGGAGCTCAGTCCAGTGCTCCAATGTGGGTCTCTGTGTTTATCTCCATCCATCACCAGATCTCCAAAATACATAAAGAACTCAAGAAACTAGACTTTAAAATGCTAATTAACCCAATTAAAAAATGGGACACTGAACTGAACAGAGAATTCTCAACAGAAGAAGTTCAAATGGCCAAAAGACACTTAAGGTCATGCTCAAACTCCTTAGCGATCAGGGAAATGCAAATCAAAACAACTTTGAGATACCATCTTACACCTGTCAGAATGGCTCAAATCAAAAACTAATGATAGCCTTTGCTGGAGAGGATGTGGAGTAAGGGGTACACTCATCCATTGCTGGTGGGAATGCAAACTTGTGCAACCACTTTGAAAATCAGTGTGGCAGTTTTTCAGGAAATTTGGGATCAACCTACCCCAGGACCCAGCAATACCACTCTTGGGAATATACCCAAGAGATGCCCTAGCATACTACAAAAGTATTTGTTCAACTATGTTCATAGCAGCATTATTTGTAATAGAACCTGGAAAGAACCTAGATGCCCTTCAATGGAAGAATGGATAAAGAAAGTGAGAATTTTATTCTTAAGGCATATTCTTTCCAGGTTTTAGAACACAATACCCAAGGTGAGCAGTGAATTCTCCATTTTGCCGAGAGTAGAACTCCAATACCCCTTAATCCTACATGTTTTCCACATTCTCTTTAATATTTCTGCTTTTTGCAAGCATTCCTTGGTTGGTACTGTAGAGCTGTGCTTTGAATATATTCAGTCTAGTCTTAAGCAGCAGATCCTCATGGAACCTCCTTGAGTGATCTCTGTGAAGATAGTGCCGTTTTGGTTTATATCTAAATAATTTTAGTTACTTCTCCAGTCCTGAGGTCTCAACTTTGCCCTCTTTATCATGAGGAGATCCCTTTGCTTTGGGCCCCACCTTCCAGTTTGTAGTTGTATTGGTTAGTCTTCTATCATAGTGATAAAACACCATGATCAAGTGTTCAAATACCCAAAGAAAAATTTCTCACTGACTCCACCACAGTGGTTTAGAAAAAAGTTACCAGCGATGCCTTAGCTCTGACTTTTTTCTCACCTGCACTGATTGCCATTGTCTAAAAATAGTTGTCTTACATACAATCATGGTTTTGAGGTTTTCAGTGTAAAAAGAATATGCCCTTTAGTAGTTTATAAATCCTGGTGAGATGCAGAAACCAATCAACACTGTGAACATTTAAAGATAATCAATACAGTAATTGCAGCTGGGAATCCCGAGGAAACAATGCTGTCTTTTATGAGTACTACCTACAAGCATATCTGCAACATGCATCTGCTGTATTTAGTTCACTCTGTATTATTCTCTGCTTCTTCAAATATCCTGCTTATTCACGCACAAACCACATTTATCGTTAAAATTTATCGTGGCTCAATGTTCAATTCTGCACAAATTTTCTCAATACTAATCCCTCAGTGGTGTTGCATTGTTTTTGTACACACTGAAGAACTGTTCTTTGCTTTTATCATATTTATTTTATTTTATTTTATTTTGAGTCAGTCTTATTACACCCCATTGTTTAAACTGATCTCAAATTCACTGTGCACCCCCTGTCTTAGGTAGGTTTTCTCTTGCTGGGATCAAGATCTTGAGTAAAAACAACTTGAGGAGGAAAGACTTTATTTCACCTTACAGCTTATAGTTTATCATTGTTGGAGGTCAAGGCAGAAACTCAAGCAGCTACCTGGAAGCAGGACCTGAAATAGAGATTATGGAGGAACACTGCTTACTAGCAGCTCCCCAGAGCTTTCTCAGTTTGCTGTCTTCTACAACCCTGTACCACCTCACCCGGGATAACACTGTCTACAGTGGGTTGAACCCTTCTACACCAATCATCAAGAGGTACCTTGCAGCTTGCCTATAGGTCAATCTGATGGAGACATTGCCTCAACTGAGTTTCCCTCTTCTCAGATGCCTCCAGTTTATGTTAAGTTGGCAAACACTAACCAACACATCCATGCTAGCTTCATACTCAGAGTGCTCAGGTGGTTGTTTCTTGAATGATAACATTACAGGTGCCATCTACCACACCAACTGTATATTGTTTTTCGTGCTATTGCACTTATACTTTTCTCTGAGTTTTTCACTTACATCAAAAGTTTATGAAATAAATTTGTTTCTTGATCCCACCTTTTCCATTAGAAAGTAGACACTATAGAATATCTGCCTAAAAGATGGTTGTAGCTTTTCTTGCATTCCTATAACAAGGGAATTAATTTGAATACTTGATTTCATGAAAAAGACTATATGCACCTCTTTCCACCTATGGTTCCTGGATCATAATTCCATTCCCAAGGCTGGCCATAAGAACTAGAATTGGTTGTCTGCAAGGCAGGTCACAGAAACTCTAATCTTGTCCTACTTGTCTGTCTGGAAGATGATCAGAAAGAAATTCCCTGATCTCACAGAGAAGACCATGTGACTCTCCTTATCAGAGAAGCCCCTCCCCCAAAAAGGTGGTACATAGAAAGGTTAAGGTTATAGAGGCGTGCAGTCCTTACTACATCTTCACACCTCCGCAAATAGCACTAGATCACACTCTTTGCACCCAATGCTAGTTTTGCACTGTGGTGCCTACTTCAATTACATCTATGAAATTAATGTTGTTCATATTTCAATCACATAGATGCAGGGAGGTTCTATAAAAGGTTCAGAGGGGACAGGAAAGATGGTTCAGTGGTTACGATAAGTACTTCTCTTGAAAAGGACCCATAAGAGTGTGCCAGCAGCCTCTTTAGACAGCTCACAATTGCCTCTAGTTTGCACCCATGACCTCCACAGCCATCTGCACTTACATGTACATATGTCTAATGGACACACATCCACATAATTTTTAAAATATATGTTCTTAAAAAACTGAAAAATGAAAGGTTTGGAGAATTTCTAGGGAGAAGAACACATAGAGGTCCATGTGAGGGACAATGTACCTGGAAAGGGCCTGTACCAGGCAGTCCACACGATGGCATTCTTTTTCTGCATCTATTATGACATCAATAATACCAGGAAATAAAAGTGTTTTCCTAAGTTCTGTGAGTCACTCCAGGGAATTAATCAAAGAGGAGATCCTAGGAACTCTAATTTATAGTGAGGCACTCAGTAAGAAGAAAAGCAAAACAAACCCAGAGTTGTAAACAACAGCTAACAGGGTAGGAGTGGAGGCTGAACCCTGACTGGTGAGATCTGACACTCTCTTTAGGTACACAGTGTCACAGTGAATTGGACGGCAGGACACCAGCTGTGGCCCATTGCCGAATGAATTATGTGCTTGCTGGGGAGGATAAATTCCCACACCTTTTGTGTCCACGGGGATCTTCTCATTGAAGTCTGGGTTGGTGGCAGAAGAGCAAAGAAAAAACACCTTCCTTTTTCTGAAATAACTGATAATTGAAAATTTCATATTTTAGCCTCAAGATCTTACCTTTATCTAAAGAATAAAACAGGTAAATTCCAAACAAGCAACTTGAGCCAATATTCTACCCTAACTCAGAAATCCAAACATCAATTCCTTTTCTATTTTCCAAAATATTTTGCGGTCCAACTAAAAGCCAAATTTAACATTATGGAATGTATATTATCATTCCCTATTCAACGTGAATTATTTATTTTACTTTTGAATTAATTTTCCTCATCCATTATTTTTCGTATTTCTATTTATCTGATCCTAGTTGAAACATATTGTTACTCTCAGCAGAATTATAGCAGTAGTTACTTAAATTTATACCTCTCTTGTTGACATACTGCTAAAGGTAAATTTCCAAAGTAGATTTCTAATGTCATTTCATACAAAAACATTTGTTAATTCTTCACCACTTTTGGGAAATGAAACAAAAAAGGGTAAGTTTCTAAACATGGCTTTGAGGCACTGCACCTGCTATCTAGAGTTCCTTTTGAATCCATCTCCCACCAGATTTACTTGTCCCCTCTCTTGGGATGGCATATTCTTGTCACCGGCTATCGCTCATAATTTTTGCTATCTAGAGCCATCCTATTAATCACAATGCACTCTGTATTTGGGGAATCTACAGTCATTTAATTGACTTCCCGTGTTTCCCTTTGCAGAACTGCAAACAGACTTGCTTGCCATCCTTCAGCTTGGTTACACTGATCACCTTGACCTAAAACTTTTGCCCTTGTGCATTTGCTGACATTTTCTTCATTCAGAAATACCTCTGGTCTGCACATGCCTCCCATCTACAACACCGCAGTGCTTTTTAAATGCAGCTTGCCCATGACCTTCACTCTCTTGTCTCAGAAAACTGTCTTTCTGAGTTTACTGACTTTCAAAGTGTGACAGGTAATGTGCTAATTACATTGTAGACTTTATTAGTTACATTCTCAGAACACCAGAATTCACTTCTAGATTATACATCTTTGAAGAACAGGGTTTATAACAAGTTCAATTTTTCTCTTTAATATCATCTTACTGTACAGCATGCAACTTCTGAGCTGAAAATAATTTGTCTTAATTTTTTTCTTCCCTTTGGATTTTTTTTCCTTCTTTCATTCCATGTAAATTTCTTGTCTATTCTTAACAATCACCATGCATAAGTTTTTGGATAATTTTAAGAAAACTTCCTCGGAATTTCACCAGCCAATGAATATAGCCTTATATATGAATTGATATTTATTTATTATTGTCTTTTATTACCACCGGGTTGAAGCCATTAATCTTCAGGAGGATCAAGGGTGATGTGAACTTTTGAATCCTTTCATGTCCTCTCTTATTATTCCCTATGAAGATTTTTAGGAGCACTTTCCCACTATTGATGGATCCAGAAATTTCATTTCCTGGTATTTTTCAAGCCATGCATCTTTGTTTTGCTGATGCAAGGATGAAATTCCAGGACCTTCCATGGCACTGAAGCTGAGTGGAATTCTAAGACGAGTAGAGAGTGTGTTCTGTTTTTGCACGCATATTCCTCCATGTTACCTTTTGTAGTAAACTAGCATTGATTTTATTTGTGGTAAAAGTGTTCTATTACAGCACCGCTTCAACTTCTCTCTTACAAGGCATTGTTTACAAACTGACATTTGCTTTCCATCCTCTTTACATCTTTTATTTCCAATAACTTTAGTTTAAGATGAATATCAAGTCTTTCAAATCATACGGCTTTTTGAAGAATCGGCACCTCTCTCTGTAATTAAGCACCTGATATAAACCCAAGTTGATCTATACCAACACATAGCCCAGTCACACTCTCTATTCTACATATGAAAATATTATTTATGTCAGTTTTATATGAATGTACATTTAAGTTACATGAGGCTATCAGTCCAGAGGTTTATCATTTTCAGTAGACTTAAAAAGGAATCTTAATAGTCTTTTACAGCAGGATGGAAGTGTTCATTTGTGACGGATAAGAGAAAGAATAACTGTAAGAAAGAGTTAGGGGAAGGTGAGGAAGGGAGGATTATATGATGTTAATACAATTTTACAGCCAAGCTTAAAAAATGGCAGCGGCTGGACTTGTAAGTTTTGCTAAACAACATACTTTCTTTTAAGACAAGGTTTCATTATGTTGTCCAAGATGGACTTGAAGTTATAATTTTCTGCTTCAGCCTTCCAAGTTGATGAGAAAATAGCCATGTCCCATTGCTTTTATATTATTATCTAACCAGTTGGGTTTCGATTTCTGTTGCACAGCAGTTTTACTCTGAGATTAAAACCTACCGTCTTGGAAGGAAGCTCATTAAGAACAGGATGTTGGAAAGGAAAGGGAACAACAAAATATTCTAAGGGGAGGTAGCACACCCAATCCCGCAGGGAAATGCCTTAACCTCAGGAAGGAAACAGACTCCAAGGCTTCAGAAAGTTGCTGAGATTGCGATGGCAGACTCCGCTCTATGGCCAAGCATATGTAAGTTGAAACACCTGCTGAGAGATACTCTTAAACAAGCTGAGCTGCCTGGAAGATGTCAGCTCAAATCGATCAAACTATCCAGAAACAGCATTCTTCAACCGGTAGAGAAATCTAAAGGTTATGCAGTATGTTCCAGGCTTCCAGGTTTCTTCACCTGCTGTTCATGCTGTGGTTGTCTTTGAGTTATTTCTGCACCCGTAAGGAATCCCTCACCAGTAACACCAATGAAACTCATTGTCTCACCAAGTTAGACTATAGTGGTATCCACACTTTTAGTTGCTGTTATTTCCGTATCTTGGATGAATAGAATTGTGTCCACATATTCCTGAGGATAATGTCACACATCTTCCCTCGCTTGCATCAAAAGCATGTGAGATGGTGTGTGACCGTACCAGGCCATACTTTCATATGGAAACCTCAGCAAATAGAAAAAACAGCAAATAGAAAATGCCATCTTAGAAACACAATTCACTACCATCAGATTATCACTCAAACATAACATTGTTTTGAGGATTATTTTTATATTATATTTATTTATTACTTTATTAGGATGTTGGAGAGCAGTTGTAATGAAGCAAGTTCAGCTGTAGGAACAATATTTTCAGCATGTGACAAGCAGGTCTCCAAGGTGAAGCTAAACAACTCCAGAAGCAGCCAGGATTTTTAATATACTCCCCATTTTTCTAAACTAGATTGGAAGAAATTAATACAGGCAATGAAGAGATGATTGATCAATATGTGTGTGTGTGAGGAGATAGCTTTTTTTAAATTTTAATTTAATTTTTTAAAACCTGTCATTTCTTATTTTATATGACAAATCCAATTCCTACTGCCTCTACTCCTCTTGCTCCTTTCACCTTTCCTCCATCCCCCACCCCACCCCCTATCCGACTCCAACCCAACCCCCATCCCACCCCTATCCGGCCCCTATCCACTTCTCAAACAGGATAAGGCTTCCCATGAAGAGTCAGCAAAGTCTAACACATTGCTTTGAGACAGAACCAAGGCCCTCCCCACCATATCTAGTCTGAGCAAGGTATCCCTTCAGAAAGAACTGGTTCCAAAAAACCAGAAGAAACATTAGGGATAAATCCTGGTATCACTGCCAGTGGTCCCACACCACAGTTTGCTCCAGCCATACAACTGTCACCCATATTCAGAGGGCCTAGTTTGGTCCTATGCTGGCTCCCTCACTGTCTCATCTTCTGTGAAAGCAAAAGAAGAACATCTATTCCAAAGCATCCTTAGACCCAAATTTGGAAATCATGTTACCTTTATAATATACATGCCAGTTTGGCTTAGTAGTCCATACAATGAAATCTCTCTCTGTATTTAGCTCTTTCTCAGTCAAAAAAATTAAAAAAAAAACCCACAATAATGTAAACAATCCAGACTCTTTCTGAATTTTCTTAAAAATTAGCTTATTTTTCTTTACTCCTTTTAATCTATGATTGTCTTTACTCTGTCTCTTTAAAGACTTTTTAAAAATGATATACTTCTTACTCTCTATTCTCTTCTTCTCTCTTTCAATCCTATGTACATTTATCCAACAGTAGGACTCATTTGGATTTGTCTTTATTGCATATCTGTAATTATTTTCTGACCAGAATCACTTCTTAAAATGTGAAGTGCTAAAGAATCTAAGCTGCGACATTACTAGGGGTAATACGGAAGTTCTTGCTTGCCCCACCCAGTCTAGCATGGTGGAGCTGATCACACCTTTGAGCCATGTGCACTGCCTCACTTCTAGGCACACAGTGGGTCCAGAGTGCCAATAAGCAAGCTGCAGCAGTCTGCTCACAAACCCCATTCAAATGCTCTGTAGCCAGACTTCCTGACTGAAAGAATCAGAGTTTGTCCAGGCGGGACAGCCCAGAAAGCCAGCATTTCAAAAGGGCTTGGCTTTTTTTCTGCTGCTACTGCTGCTGAGTCAGGAAAACCTCTCTTAAAGAAGCCACGGCATACTGCTAGCAAACAGCAAGAAGCTGTGTTAAACTCTGTATGTTTTTTTTTTTTTGTCTAGAATTCCTTTTCAAACTTTTTTTAGGTTTTACATGGATTTAGCCCACCATGTTGATACACCAATTAACAAATTAATACATTCCCAAAAAAATGAACTGTGGATATTTTTCTTTGTTTAGAATGTTGGTTACAAGTTGTTATGGATAATGGTGAAGAAAAAAAAGCTAAACAAAGGGTTTTAGATTCAGAGTTCTTGCTTGTTTTTATTTTAAGGGGAAGTGCTATGGGACAGTGGTCTTTTATCCTGTCACTTGTATTATTTTTAATAAAGATGATTGGCCAGTAGCCAAGCAGGAAATATAGGCCAAGTGATGAGAATTCTGGGAAGAGGGAAGCTTCTGTCTAGAGTCATGACCCAGATGCAAAGGATGCAAGATGTGACTGCCTTGCCAAAAAAAGGTACCAAACCACGCGGCTAGCATAGACAATTATTATGGGCTAATATAAGTTATAAGAGTTAATAAGAAGCCTGAGATACTAGGCCAATCAGTTTATAATTAATGTAGATTTCTGTATGATTTTTTTGGGACTTAATGACTGTGGGAACTGGGCAGGACCGAAACTTGAGACAACAGAAGTGGTCTTGGTTAATCTTAGTGGCTCACAAATACAACAAAAATATAAATATGACAAAGAGACTTATAGAATGGAAGGACATTGATAAGAGTGACAGCAAGAGATAAAGGAGGTAAGAGTGATGGGGGCTCACTATACACATGTATGCAGTTGTCCTAGAAGTAATTTAATTAATTAAAATAACCTTCATAATTCTCTCTTTTCTATTCTTTTGATCATCATTTTTTTCATAAGAGACAGGGTTGTCTTAAAGGAAATAATATTCAGTCCTTTTTACTCAGTCACACTGCAGGGTCTCAAGATAAAAGATTAAAGAAAAAGAGCCGATGGCAATCTTCACGATGTCACCTCATTCTCACTGAGCTTATTAAGCAATAAATATGTTTTGATTGGTAATTTACATAATGTGATTAATGGCAAAGAATTTATTAAGGGAGCATTATATAATGAAATTCATAACATAAGACTTAGCTTTTATCCTATCTTTTTTTTCCTGCCAAATTAACTTTTCAAGAGTAATAAAGCTAAAGTGTAATATGCACAAAAGAATTGACTTTGATTTAAAGAGAATCAGAGTGTGTATAGTTTTAAGTTACTCTTTCTGTTTCTCATTTCTTACTATTCTCTCTTAGATACTTATGTAATACCCATTATCTCAATCATTGAACTATCTCTAATAGGAAAAACAGAAATGCAATTATAAGAAAGAATACAACTGAAGAGTCTATGACTATATTGCAAAAGCCATCTTCATCATCATCATATTTTCACAAGAAGATTGGAAAATAATGGTGAAAGAATATCTTTTGTTTTGATATTCTCTTTTTCTACATCTGAATCTCAAAATAGGTAGGTTTCCCATAAAGGCATTTAATTTTAGTCTAACATGAAAATAATACATGCAAATTATTAAAATGTTTACTATAGTTCCCTTAAATACTCTATGCTGCAATATACTAAATAAATTCTGACCTCTGCTATTACAATTTATAATATAAATACAAATTCAACAGGAATGATATGAAAGAATAAATTTTAGATTTCTCTTATACTACCTCCACCTCTCATGATTCTATTCTTACTGACTGAATAGAGACATGCCTGTTTCCTGAGTTTAAAATTAAAAACAAAAATAAAACACCAACCACATCTATATATGAGCAACAGTAAATGAATTCAGTTGGTTATAAATGTGCATACCTACATATTCACATGTGTATATATCTTTATATGTCTGTAACAGTAATAAAGAAGTCAAGAAACTGAGGGAAACAAGAAAATGTGGGAAGAACTGGAGGGAAGAGAAGAAAATGTAGGAATAATGTAAGTATAATACTCATGTACAAAATATGACCCAAGACATGTATTAAACTCATTCTTTGATGAGCTCCTTCAAGGGCTTGCCACATTTCTGTAGCCACAGTTGATTTAAATGTTGGATGTCTGTCCCCTGAGTGGCTTACTTAAGGCATATTTAGCACAGCACAATTTGGTGAGAACTATTGTGGTGATAATTAACTCATTTCTGCTTGCCCAACAAAACATACATAAATCTTCTTGAGCAACAAAATAAACTAAATACAGATCAGATGTGACTGCATTGAACATCTTTGTAAAGTCTGTAAATAAGGTTTCTATAGTTTGAGGAAAAAAAAAACAATCTTACAATGAGGGTTTGAAGGAGGGCCAGTGCCAGAAACTTTCTAGCTACAGAGATAGTGCAAAGGTTATGTTATGATAGAAAGCATATCGGTTCCAGCCTTCTGAACAGATAACAGGTATTGCATTCCTTTTCTTGAAGAAGCAACCACATGCTCTTAACATTCTAGGTTCTCTTAGTGCTTATTTGTGAACACAAAGACATCTGTGCTGCTTGTGATCCAGCAACTTGGCTTCTTGGGATCTACCCAAAGAAACTGAAATGTTCTTCTGTCCATGTAAAAATGTTGTACATGAATGTGTAATCTTGATTATTTTTTGCCAAAACTTTGTAGCACTAAAATGTCCTTCAGTGAGTAAAGATGTATAAACTTTGGCATATTTCAATGACATAATATTATGCAGTGTTGAATATATAATCTTTTCAGCAATAAAAAACCATAAAGGAAACTTAAATTCATTTACTAAGTGAAAGCAGCCAATCAGGAACAACACTACCTAATTTTTTATCCCAACTACATAACCTTCTGAAGAAAGTTAAACTAATGGAGACAGTGAAAAGATTACTGGTTGTCAAGTGTGGTCAGTAGATGGGGAAAACTGGTAGATTGCAGCAGACTTTCAGTGTAATGAGAACACTCTGTACGATAATGTATGTGGGCTTGTGTTATCCTTTGTCCAAATACATAGAAAGCACATCACAAAAAGTGAACATGAATGTGAAGTGTGTGTTCTCTGAGGAGATGCTAGGTCCATTCAGATTTATCAGTTCAATCCAGTTTGACTTTCTAGGTCAATATGTTCATTGTGCTTGTGGGGAGAAGAGATAAGGGGAGTTCTGCATTTTCTGTGAAATTACAGCTGCTATAAAACAGAGTAGAATTTAAGATTAAACAGGGAAACAAATAAGGAAATAAATTCCAGCTGCTAGACATGGTCACATGGATGGCAGTTTACTAAGAGCAGCCAATGAGAATCTCCAAATTAATCCTTCTAAAAACAACATGGAGTCAAAGCATATGAATTAATGATAAAGAGTTTATGTTTGCCTTACAGTTTTATGAGATCCTTTTTATGAATGTTGGAATTGTAGTAATGAGGGATGCTGAAAATGGCTTCAAGTATTTTGATTAATTTTAAATAAGCCTGAACAATGCAGACTCAAAAATCCGATGGAGTTGTTCTTGTTATCATTGTTATCAAGAGTCATTGTTTGCTCCTTAACGTGCTATTCCTACCTTGCTTGAAGACTTACCAGTGACACTGGCTGCACAAGTTATCCTCATAGTCATGACCTTCATCTCATTGTCTCTAATGACAATTTTCCAAGCTCTGAAAGTCAAACATAAAGTTTGACCCAAAAGTATCACAGAATTTTGCTAATCTTTAGCAGTGAAAACTTGAAGGATGTTAAATGATGTTGGAGAGAAGGTGGCTCTTTGTTTGTCCCAGCCACCCGGCTAGCTTACACCCAAAATAACCACACAGAAGTTGCATTAATTAAATCACTGCCTGGCTCATTATCTCTAGCCTCTTATTGGCTAACTCTCACATCTTGATTTCACCCATTTCTATTAATCTGTATATCACCACGAGGTCGTGGCTTACCGGGAAAGATTCAGCATGTCCGATTCTGGCAGTTCCATGGCAGCTCTCTGACTCTGCTCTTTTTTTCAGAATTCAGTTCTGTCTTCTCTGCCTACCTAAGTTCTACCCTATCAAGTAGGCCAAGGCAGTTTCTTTATCCATTATCCTATGAAATCAACACATAAACATAAGGCACTCCCTATAACAGAGTGAGACTCTGATTAAGGATGTTATATCCAGTAAAGTATGAGTTAAGTAGAGTGTGTTGATATGGAGCATATAATAGAGAGATTTTGGGTTTATTGTGATAGCTCCGGTGGATAGTATCTCTTTGAGCTTCATTACTTGGCTTAAGTGTCTATTCCATAGCCGCATGTAATGATTATGACTTGAGCATGACGGGCCCCATCAATGAGGTGAGTAGCAGGGAAAGTCTTAGAATTGCAAAGAAAAACTGTGAACTCTATTGTAGATGACTAATTTGTATCAAGAAACAACAGAGCCCAGACAGAAGACAAATAACTCACCAAGTAAAAATTTTGTTTAAAAAAAAAAAACGACCAAATTGAAGAGCAAATTAAAAAAAAAGAACAACTTCAATAATACAGTAGGAATTATAATACACAAATGTCCCAAATGTGTCAGTAAATATTCTTCACTATCATGACAAATGAGGAGGAAGAGGGAAGGGGCAGGAAGGAGAAGAAATAAGGAAAGGGGGAATGGAAGATAATGAGAAAAAGTAGGAATGAGGAGAGGGTATAAGGGGAATCAAACATCCAAGAGTATAAAGAATACAAAACAAACTAGACTGACAGACTTGAAAACCAAGGATTCTGGCAAAGGACAAGGATTGTAGCTATAGAAAGGCAGACAGAATGGGGAAATTGGTCATAGGCTAAGGCATGGATTTTCTCAAATTTGCAGTGTAAGTTTTACACAATACCAGCATGAATCCAAAAATAAAAGAATTTGATAATGAGTAAAATGTGATAAAATGCCAGAATTCAAGTTCCAGAATTGAAAGTTCCAATGCTGGGTTGATGACAACTGTTTCTCAAACATAAATTAAATAAAATGCCCCTGAATGGTAGAAATTAGTTCCTTTCCACTGTTCTAACTTTATTTTCTAATTTTTCTTCCTTTTTTTATATGTGGAGATTTGACAAAGTGATTTATTTATTTATCTAGACAAATACATTGGTTGAAAAGCCAAGATAATTGTAAGAAAGATACCAATAGATATAGTGTTAGCATACACATTGCTAATGGAATACAGAGATATAACAAATTTATAATTTAAAAAGATAGCAAAACTTTATAGTATTTGAGCTCTGGAAAAAAAGAAATGTTGCTGGATAATGTTTATTTTTATATTTCTTAAATTTGTCAAAATGAGATTCCAGAATATAAACTCTGAAAAATTTCAAAAGCATAAGAAGACAAAAAAAATGATAAAATTTTATATTTGGGAGGTTTTTTTTTGTTCAGTTCTTTACAAATAACAAAAACATGTACATCAGACAAATACATGGACAGTCACTAAAACAAAAATTAGAATTTCTAAATTGGTATACCTTGACAGTATTTTCAATAATTGGTGGGATAAGAAATGGTTAAAAAATGGGAATGTGCACACTAAGCATAGAGGCATCAACTTTTATCAAATTATATAAAGAATTTTGATAATTGAGTAAAACTATAAATATAACTAATGAATTTTTCTATGGTACCAGTAACTTCTTATATAGTAGAAAGAAATACATGTTCAAATGTTAAAAATTGTTCATTGCTGCACTGATAATTGACTTTCAAAGGGAAAGTTAGTTTTTTTTTCACAGAGTCTTACTAGGTATGTAAACCACACTAAAGGGCAAGCCCAAGGCCAGCAACAGATGGACAGCATAGAAGAAAAACAATGGTGTATTTTGAAGACTTTTTTATCTCCCATTGCTTTGGGGGGGGCACTTTTTGTCATACTGGTCTTTTCCTGTATATTATGATATCCAATTTTGTGTTTTTATGGGTGTGTGTATATCTGTGTATCTGTGTGTGTTGTATATGTGTGCTTCTTGTGTTTTTGTTTTTAATTTTTGTTTTTATCTTTTGCCTGTTTATTTTACTTTTTCTAAACAGAAATAAAGAGCATAGAGTGGGTGGATGAGGAGGTGGGAGGATTTGGAATGAGACTGGGAGGGGAAAACATGATGTGTATATGTTGCCTGAAAAAACGATTCGCATAAAACAGCAATAACCTTGAACAAAAGTTAAAAACAAACAAGAAAAAATTAAAATACAGATTAAATTGCAGTTAAGTCTTTTATGGAGTTTCTTTGATATGAACTAACGATTTCTTGTGTTAAAATGGCTATAATAGCATTGCATTCCTATAAAAAAATAGAATTACTAAAGTGAAAACCAAGGTTTATTTATTTATTTATTTATTTATTTATTATTTGTTTATTTATAAACAAATAGGGAAATTGTGTATGTGTCTTAAATATATGCACAAGCAAAATTTTTTGGATCTATCTATCTATCTATCTATCTATCTATCTATCTATCTATCTATCTATTTATCTATCTATCTATCCATCTATCTATCAAGAGAAACAAAGAAAGAAAGAAAGAAAGAAAGAAAGAAAGAAAGAAAGAAAAAAAATAAAGGTATGTTGCATGAAAATTGTTTGCACTACCACCCTGCTGTGCTTATAAAGCCACCTTGAATCAAATGACAGGGTCAGCTATTGGCTGATTGGGATTAGCCATAGAGATATTGGAGGACAGAGGACATCTGATAGAGAGGGACAGGAAGAGAGAAGGGACTTGGGGAGATTTCTCAGACTTTTGGTTATAGAAAGTGTGAGGAGTAGATTCAGCCAATCTTCCCTCCACTGTTCCCCTGATTTATCAGGTTTTTAATCTTAATTTATGACTCCTGAGTTTTTAGTAACATTAGAACAATTGAGATAAACACTTTAGAGATATATAATAGAGTAGAAACAGCTATTTCAGTTTTAGTTGGGTACAAGGGAAGAGATTACTATATTAATTTTCATTAAATGTTTTATATTTTTAGCAGCAAAATAAAAATATTTAGATTTTAGTTACTGCGAAGTGAAGCTCATTTCTGACTCATTACTACAGAATCCAGTATTGCAGAATGTTTGCTAAGGGTCATGCCATCTAATTAATAAACACTTCCCCAAAGTGTTTTGTTGGAGAAGGCCAGTTGTTTGGTTCCCGGCTACTCAGCCCTAAAATAACCACACAGAAACTGTTTTAATTAAATCGCTGCTTGGCCTATTAGCTCTACCTTTTATTGGTTAACTCTTATATTAATTTAACCCATTTTTATTAATCTGTATATCACCACATGGCAGTGGCTTACCCGGTAATGTTTTTGGCATTTTTAACTCTGGTGATGGCACCATGACATCTCTCTGTCTCTGCCTCCTTTCTCCCAGCATTTTTTTTTTTTTAGTTTTCCCTCCCTAGCTCTGTTCCTCTATAGCTCTGATATAGGTCCAAAGCAGTTTCTTTATTCATTAATGGTAATCACAGCATACAGAAGGAAATCCCACATCACCTCCACTTTTTTGATTAAATAAAAAAGGAAGGTTTTGACTTTAACATAGTAAAATTACATATAACAAAACAGATATCAAACAAGAATTACAGTTACAATATTTATATTTATTTTATCTTTTATCATAACTAAGGAAAACTATAACTATAATTTTTTTAACTCCATTAACGTCTCCAGAATGATATAATATTACCTAAGTAAACAGGAAGTGCATTGTAAGCAACTTTTAAAACTCTAGAATTGACAGAGACATCTCATTGCCTGGGTGGTTGTTGGGTGCCAATTTGTTGGAGAAGGCTGCTTGATTGGTTGCTGGTTATGTTTTAGCCAAGTTGAGTATCTTCAGGTAGTAATGGACAAAATTCTTCACCATCTCACCATCTCACCATGTCATCTGCTTTTGTGAAAGGTAAAGTATCCTCCTCTGTTTTCAATGACTAATGAATGCTAACCAGAATGGTGTTATAGTGAGATAGTTCTGTACTAGCAAGTTTGATAAGGTCTGATAAAACATAACCAAGCTGGAAGTTCAGGGACAAGGAAGTCATTTACATGTTTATAAAAGAGGTGAAAGATGAGCCTGTAAAAGAAAAAGATGCTAACCTTCTTCTACTGTTGTTCTGGCTTCGGACTTTACATCAGAAGGATGGAATAAAGTGCATACGAATCAGAGAGCAGTGTTCCAACAGGCAAGCACTAGGTTTCTGTTAATGTTCTGATAAAGGTGGATCCAAAAGCTAGAGAGAGGATATGCTTGGGAGATGAGAATTATTCCTCATCCATCCTAATTTCAGTTTCCAATAAAATGTGATCTTTCTTCTGTCTCTGCTTTCAGTTCTAGATAGCCAGGAAGAAGATCTAGCAGGTTCAGCTCCCTTCTTGTGAATTCTGGCTCCCACAACTCCTAGGTGCTTAATGAAGTAAGAACATTTATTTCTGTGTGACTTGTTTGCCTCATTTGAAAACTGGGAAGTTTATGCAGTGTTATTGTGAGCGGTAAAGAATATTAGGCATGCAAAACAATGAGGGGAAGTGTTTAGCAATTAGATGGCATGACCCTTAGCTAACATTCTGTAGTACCAGATTCTGTACTAATGAGTCAGAAATGAGTTTCACTTCCCAGTAATTAAAATCTTAATATTTTTATTTTGCTGCTATAAATGTAAAACATTTAATGAAAATTAATAATTTCTTACCCTGTACCAAACTGTAACAGAAATAGCTGTTTCTACTCTAATATATAGAATGGCATGTTGTACACTTTAAAGATGTGTCTCTGCTTAAGGTGCTTTCTGATTAGTTTAATAAAAACTGAATAGACAATAGCTAGGCATTAGCGGATATAGGCAGGATTTCTGAGGAGAGAGGAAGAGGAATCTAGGTGGACAGATTTCTCCAGAAATGCTGAAGAACATGGTACAGAACAGAGGCAACCAAATTATAAGAGCCAGTTAGGAGAAAGCATAAGTTAAGGCTAATATTTCATAATTAATATTATGTCTCAGTGACTTTATTGGGGA
Source organism: Microtus ochrogaster (assembly GCF_000317375.1). NCBI lineage: Eukaryota > Metazoa > Chordata > Mammalia > Rodentia > Cricetidae > Microtus > Microtus ochrogaster. Next base: position 62,854,373 of record NC_022012.1, read on the forward strand.
GCTCATGCTCCCACAAAAGAAAATCCAACTACATTTGAGAAAACTTGTTAAAATTGCCAACATCCTGCTCATAAATCCTCAAAAGGCCTGAGAAAACAGAAAAAAAAATGTTTCAAGTAGACTCAGTGCACATGGCATGCAAAGGCATGGCTCTTTTAAGAGGCCTCATATGGAGCACTTGAATGGGGCTTATGAAGAGTGGGCAGAGCACTACTCAATGTGAGAGACTGGTAGCAAAGACTGCAGCAGCATGGATTCAGAAACTTACCAGAGCTGAAGCAGAGAGAATAGCTTGAAAATGTGCTTGGATGCTAAAGAAAGAAAAGAAAATGGGCATATATAGTCATATAAAAGTAAATAAATAGTTTAAAATAATAAAGTTTTTAAAGAGAGTTATGTACTATAAAAGGAAAAAGTCACATAAAGTTAGGAAATACATGGGATGTCCGGATTCTGTATGATGTCGTGTTAACTTTAAGTTTTTTAAATGCTACTGAGCAAAAAAACAATACCTGTTGAGAGACATTGGATTAATGGAAACTGCTAAATCAAAGCAACATATATATTTTTAAGAATGTCTTAACTTAAGAATGGAAGTTAGAAAATATGTTATATTGGGAAAGAGGGTTTGCTTTTGTTTTTTGAAGGGGGAGATTTCTTCAAAATTAATAAAGACCAGATTTGATTGGGAGAGACCCGAAATCTTGGCTAGAGATATGAAGAAAAGAATGAAACAGAAAATCTCCAAAACAGATATGGGAACGGCTCTGAGACTGAATAAAATATGGTAAATCTTGTGGGCTACAGAGTCTTCATGACTTATTATTCATATCACATGGATAGAGGATTGATTATACAATCCAAATATACTTATAAAATTAGCAGATGTATTTACCTGCTCAAACATAAAACAAAATATCATCTTTATCTGATTTTTGCACACCTCATATTCCATAGTTTTATTAATGCAGATATGCATGTTACCTTTAAAAGTTGTGTGTTTTCAGGAAAAATGATCACACATCAATAAATACAAGTAGGCCAGGTAGCTCAGTTTCAACATGTCTCTGTTGCAGTATTCTCAATATTTTCAAATTTTCTCAATATTTGAACAACTTCAAAGCTTGTAGCTGAGATGGCCCAGCCTCATGGAATACTCCAGCCAGAACTTCAGATAAGACCTGCACTTTCACATTTACACAGAGACTGAACAACAACTGTTACAGCTAGTTTTCCCAGGGCTAGACCATTATCTCAATTTTCTGAGGGTCCCCTAAAGGTATTGTCACCCCCAGACAAGAGGAAACAATTTTAGGAACATGACACCTACATTCCCATGAAGTATGCTAGATGGTTTTTGGTTCTTTGGTGGGTTATGGATGTTTGTAGTCCTTTAGGGGGGTTGGCTACAAATTGTTACTGGTCATGAGAAGGTAGAAAACTAAGCAAGGGAGATTAGATTCAGGGATCTCTTTCTGAAGGGAAAAGGGGAGCTATAATATAGAAATGAGAGGAAAAAGGATAGATTTATTGAATCGACTTTTAAACTCACAATAAGTACTAGTTTAAATATTTTATAATGGTTAGTATTTTTGTATACTGATACAAATTTAAGGTTATTTTTGTTATTCTAGATATGTATTTCTATTCTTGTTTAAGCTATCGTACCCGTGAAGCACATTTAAAAAATAGTTCTACCAACTGAGGGAGGACAAAGCATTCAAATACAGGAGCCTACTGAGGACATTCTCATCTACACTACCACAAACACCTCTCCTTGAGCCTCAGGGATCTATGTGGAAGAGGAGCCAGAAAGATTTCAGAGGAAGAAGAAGTGGATGACTCTTCTGGAAGAGGTTTCTTCCAGACAAAGCAGAACTGAGACACATATGAACTCACCGAGTTTGTGACAACATATATAAGACTTACATGAGTTCAACTCAAACATAATCAATCACATGAGTTAGGTGAGGATCTGGGAGCAATTACAGAGAGGAAACAATATGGTCATAGTATATTGCATAAAAACATAGCAAAAAGTTATAAAAACAGAATTCAATAAAGACATGGAAATGCTGAAGTCTTAAGTGAAGTAAATATTAACTAGAAAATGTCAATAAGTCAAACAAAAAGCTCAATAGAAATCCTCACTAATAAAATGAGTCATGTAGCTGGCAGAATATCATGGTTTAAACACAAGGTAAATAAATTGGATAACTCAGTCAAAATAAACTATAAGTTTAACAATATATATGAATTGAACATCTGAAAGCATTGAATACTATGAAAAGACCAAATTTATGGTAATAGGCATAGAAGGAGAAGAATTTCAAGCTAAAGGCCAAGAAAATATTATCAGTTATATCATAAATCAAATTTGCAAAATATAGAGAAAGAGATGTCTATTCAGCTACAATGAACATACAGAATACCAAATAGGACCAGAATATAAACTTACCATATCATGTTATAGACAAAACATTGAGTACAAAGAACAAAGAAAAACTATTGAATGTGAAGCAATGGGATGGCCAAGTTGGGAGATGGGAAAAGTGGGAAAACAATTAAAGAAGTATATAATTATTATTCTCTTACATATCAATCTCAATTCCCCCTCCCTCATCTCTTCCTGCTCCCCCAACCTACCCTCATTCTGCCCCCTTTTGCTCCTCAGAGAGAGTAAGGCTTCCCCTGAGAAGTCAACTAAGTCTGTCCCAGTAGCTCACTGAGGCAGGACTAAGGCCCTCGCACTTGCCTCGACTGAGAAAAGTATCTCTCCATAGCGAATGAACTTTACAAAGTCAGTTCATGTATAAGGTTAGATGAGCCAGGCGGGGATGGCACATATCTTTAATCCCAGTCCTTGGGAGACAGAGACAGACAGATCTCTTTGAGTTTGAGGGCAGCCTGGTCTATAAAGTGAGTGCCAGGAGAAGCCTAACGTTACATAGAGAAACTCTGTCTTGACCTGAACCCCCCCCCACACACACACAAAATAAAATAAAATAAAATTCTTCACAGAGATCAACAGGCACATAATATAGGATATAAATCACTAGGCATAAATTCACACTGAAAGAAATACCTTGATAGAAAGAGTCATTATCAGGTTAGGGAGAAACTTGGTACTAGGGAAATTCCCAGGAAGCCATAAGGATGACCCCAGCTAAGAGAGTGCCTAAACTGGCCTATCCCTGTAATCAGATTAGTGACTATCATCATAAAACTTAAACCCAGTTACTGATGGAGGCAGATGCAGAGAACCACAGCCAAGCACCAGGCAGAGCTCCAGGATACCTTCTAAGAGAGGGAGGAGGAATTATATGAGCATGGTGGGTCAAGATCATGAAGGGGAAATCCACAGAGACAGCTGAGTCAAGCTTCTGGGAGCTCATGGACTCTAGACCAACAGCTGGAGAGCTGGCATGGTACCTATCTAGGTCCTCTGCTTGTGAGTGACAGCTGTGTAGCCTGTTTTGTTGGCAGTGGGATCAGGATCTATCCCTGGTACATGAGGTGGCTGTTAGAAACCCATTCCTTATGGTGGGGTGCCTTGCACAATCTTGATTCAGGGGGAAGGGCTTGGTCCTATCTGAACTCAATGTGCCTTTGTTGACTTCCCATGAGAGGCCTTACACTTTCTGAGGGGTGGACTGGGGTGGGGAGAGGAGAAGCAGGAGGAAGGGTAACTTTGGGTTGGTATGTAAAATGAATAAAAAAATTAAAAGAAAAACAAAGAGAAAAAAGTCACAAATGCAGGCAGGGCAATCAGAATAATATCTGACAACTCAACCAAAATTTATAAAACTTAATGGGCTTAGAAAGATGTATTTCAAATTCTTCAAGATCACAACTACCAGCACAAGCCATGATACCCATCAAGTCTGTTATAATTTAAGAATAAATTAATTCCTCATGATAAAAACAGACTAAAGGAATTTGCTACCCTAAGCCAAATTCATGGAAAATACTGAAGGCTTTGGTCTGAAAAAAAATGTATAAACACAGCCAAGAAGCCACAAGTGAAAAATTAATGATGCTAGGATAACTAAAGAAATGAATAATGAGCCCAGGTCCAAATGAATTCACCACAGAACTCTACCAGAATGTAAAAGAAGGAAAAGCAATACTTCTCAATTTTTTTTCTTTTTGTCAGAAAATAGTGAAGGAAATAAACTCTACTTATGAAGTTCTGATACCAAACTCAATAAAGAAACAACAGAAAGGAGATAGCAAACTGTAGAACAATTTCTTTATAAACATAAGTATGAAAAGTCTTAACAAAATCCTTGGATCATTTCATTATTTCAATAGATTTAGAAAATGTCTTTGACAAAGATCTATCCCTTCTTGACAAAAGTCGTGGAGAGGATACATATGAAAGGACAATATCTGAAAATAAATAAAGGCTTTAGAAGAATTAATTAAGAATTAATAGCATTGTGATTATAATTGAGGTTGCTCAGCAGGAGAAAATTATTTCTTTTACTGAAAACCTTGTCAAAGTACCACAGCTGAAGGGGTCATAGGCCCTATGAAGAAATTTAATGATGTTTTTCTAAAAGGACATTGTGCCAAACTATTTTTTAATTCCTTACGACTATACCTATAGACAAGTATTGTTCTCACCTTTAATCATGAGGAAGGGAACAAAAAAGAGCAAATTGTAGTCTAAAGCCACACCACCTTGAACATGCCTCATCTCATTTAATCCCATCTATGCCTATAATTCAAATAGTTGGTTTCTTGATGCTGTTCCATATTTTCTGGATGTCCTTTTTGTCTTCTTTTAAAAAATTCATATTCTTTGTTTACTTAATCTGTCTTCTGTTTTTATCTTCAAATTCTGATTGTCTATCTTCTGTTTGATTCATTTGAGTTGTAAAATTTTCCCTTGAGGTTCTTAGTCAGGATAATTTGTTTTTCAGTTTCGCCTTCACTTCAGCTTGTCTTGGCTCCAATGTTTTTATCTTTTCATTGAATTCAATTTTCAAGTATGAATTAACTTCTTCATTTCACTCAGTGGTGTACTTTTATTTTTTTGAGCACCATTCAAATTTTTACTGCTGTCTTCTCAGGGCTGAAAAAATGCTTTTTATATTTTATCCAAATTATTTGAATTATTTGATAAAATTTTAGACTATTCCTTTAAATTCTGTGCCCTGGGGTTTAACCACATAGTTCTCAGACATTTCTATAGGACAAATCAGCTTAATCAGAGGTACATGACTTTACCATTTATGTTGTTTTTGTTTTGCTCTTTGTCCTGGGCATGTGAACTAGTTTGTTTGGTGATATGCCTAATATGACAATCTGGGCTTCCTTATATTGTATCATTGCAAGAGCTGAACCACCTACCTTGGCCAGATAAAGTCTTAGATAAGCTATTCAACTAAACCAGGCAAAGATGGCTCCAAAACTGTAGGCCCGAAGCTAGACTTGTGGGTTCAGAGGAGGCAAGAGGTGGAAGAAAGGTGTGTCCGCCAGTTTCAGGTGGTTCTTGCACAAAGCAAATTAGAAGGTCATTGGTCAGACCTAAATCTGTGGGCATGTTGATGGCCACAAGAAGAGGATGCAGAGTTATGGAGAAGGAATGGGAAAAGGAGGAAGAAACTTACCTGACAAGCTCTCACTATCAGAATGGGTTCAGGACTTGCAGGTTTTAAACCAGGCTTGCAGATTTACAGATTTAGCTTGCTATAGTCAATACATTATGGAATACATAAATTTCAATTTAGGTAAATTAGTAATGGGATCAACTTAACATTCATCCTCCAAAATATTGCTGTTAGAATAAATATTGACAGGTGTTATAGGTCAAAACTAGTGAAATTTTGCTGAATGAAATGGAAATACATTCATGGGTTGCTTAATGACAGATAAAGACTGTGAAAAGGCATCATTGGAAAATTTTAAAGTGGCTCAAAAATCATAGAGTGATGTTACAGGAACTGTGATGACATCATTAGGAGGTATAATCTTACAGTAATACTATCTTATATAGGCTTGATCACTGACCAAATTGTTTAATATGGCACACGTCTCTATAAGCATGAGATTTATTGATTAGGAGCCAAAACTCCATAAACATACAAACTGAGTAATAAGTATTTGCAGATCTTAAGGAATTATTGTGCTTATAAAATTAATTCACTCTGTTTTATAGCCTAACTTTGTGAGCACTAGTACCAGAGAATAATAAATGTGACATGACATTACCAACCATTCTGTTTATTCAGAATAATCAAGATTATTGCAAATGTCAAGGGCACCCTCCATCCTGTGTATTTGTTAACTAATATAGACTCTAGAACTGTGTAATTTCCGTCTAGATCATTTGAAACAGGGATACATGAGGTATTGTCATTGATTGTTTTCAGAGCTGGGCATGGAAATAGATTGATGCAAGGAAAAGGAAAGGCAGAACTCATGTTGAAAGGGACAGAAAGTGTTAGTTTTGACTTCATACTAATTAGAAGAATTCCTATCATCCATATGTATATGGGTACCTTGCTCGTGCTCCCCCTCCTTCTGCTCCTGATTTGGACCTTGAGATTTCTGTCCGGTGCTCCAATTTGGGTCTCTGTCTCTGTCTCCTTTCATC
>NC_022012.1:62865321-62873059 GCF_000317375.1 Microtus ochrogaster
GTTTTGCCAGCACAATTTGTTGAAGATGCTCTCTTTTTTCCATTGTATACTTTTAGCTCCTTTGTCGAAAATCAGGTGTTCATAGGTTTGTGGGTTAAAGTCAGGGTCTTCTATTCGATTCCATTGGTCGACTTCTCTGTTTTTATGCCAATACCAAGCTGTTTTCACTATATGTGTGTGTGTGTATTTCCACTAATAGAGGGTCCACTCTAATATAACATTGGATTGGCAATACTCTTGGTTGTGTAGAAAGATTTACAGTTCTAGGTAGATAAAAATTTAAAGCACTGTGACTTGAACAAATAAGCTTTCATTTGCCACTGGGAGGTAGCAGCACTGGGTGTAGTTACTCAGAGGCGGGTTTGTGCTTAGCAGCAGCATTTTTACTGTCTGGTTGTTTTTCTTCAAGCACAAAGCTACAGAGTAGAGCATTCAGTTGACTTAAAGCATCCATATTCTAGAGAAAATTGAAAGGGTCAATAAGGCAGCATGAGTACTTTGTCAATTTTTGAAGGAAGTTCGAAGAATTAATATTTATCTGGTACATTGCCATTCTAAACAACACTAAAATGTTTCAGCAAGTTAAATAAAAGAATATATAACAATTATCCAAATAATGGCAAACTACATATCTAATTGTTACTCAAAAATAAATAAATAAATTCTTTTTCTTAAATAAACAAATTCTTAATAATACTCTTAGGTAGACCAATAATTCATCATCAACATAAATTTAGAAAGAAAGTCAAGAATGATGAAAGTAAGGAGTTAGCTGACAACATTTAAATTAAAAATAGAAAAAAATGAAATTACTCTAGTTACTACATTGAATACAATTGTAAATTTTTAATAAAGTTGCATAATGTCAACTAAAGTTGCCACTAGCAGAATGAGAAAAATTACAGCTCCAACCAACAAATATCAGAAGGCTGACAGGATGGTAAAATAAAACTTAACTTGCTATTCTGTTGAGAAATATATTTTGTATCCAAGTAATTAAATTAATGGAAAAATAAGAAACAAATTAAATTAAATATAGTCTATATACCTTCATAATTATTGCAAGTATTTTGTGAGTTCAGGCAGTAACCAAAAAAATGAATCCAGTGTTTTTTTGTTTGTTTGTTTTTAATGAGATATATATTTTTCTCTGCTCCCCTTCCTTCCTCTACCATCCCCTTTAACCCTCTTCCATGTTCCCCACACTCCAAATTTACTGGGGAGATCTTGTCCTTTTCTACTTCCCATGTAGATTAGATCCATGTATGTCTCTCTTAGGGTCCTCTTTGTAGTCCAGGTTCTCTGGGATTGTGAATTATAGGCTGTTTTTTCTTTTCTTTATGTCTAAAAGTCACTTATGAGTGAGTACATATTATATTTGTCTTTCAAAAGAACAAATAATCCAATAAAAAATAGGGTACAGACCTAAACAGAGAACTGTCAACAGATGAATCTAAAACGGCTGAAACACACTTAAGGAAATTCTTGACATCCTTAGCCATCAGGGAAATACAAATCAAAACAACTCTGAGATTCCATCTTACACCTATAAGAATGGCCAAGATTAAAAACACTGATGACAACTCATGCTGGAGAGGTTGGAGGTAAAGGGAACACTCCTACATTGCTAGTGGGAGTGCAAACTGGTACAGTCACTTTGGAAATCAGTATGGCAATTTCTCAGAAAATTAGGTAACAACCTACCTCATGACTGAGCAATACCACTTTTGGGTATAAACCCAAAGGGTGCTCAATCATACCAAAAAAAAAAAAAAAAACATGTTCTCAACTATGTTCATAGCAGCATTATTTGCCACAGCCAGAAAGTGGAAACCACATAAATGCTCCTTGACTAAAGAAGAGATAAAGAAGATGTGGTCAATTTATACAGTGGAGTACTATATAGTGGGAAAAGATAACGACATCTTGAAATTTGTGGCAAATGAACAGATCTAGAAAACAGGGCCTGAATCCAGTGTTTTGACAGAAGAAAGAGAAGAAATGAAAGGAATGCAAGAAATATCAAAAAAGTATTACACCAAAAATTTTTTAAATTTTTTGAAATTATAATACAATAAAAAAGTCTTATAATAATAAAAATAATAGAAAAATAGACATTGAAATACTGCTTTGATTGAAAAAATTAGAATTGTTTTAGAAAGAATATGCTATATTAATCCTACATACTATCATAGAAATATATAGAAACAGGCCATGACTTAATTAACTTAATGACAAAATGCTTATTAGACATGTGCATGTCATGGGTTTCATCCCAGCAATGTTAAAACTAATTAGTAAAAAAAGTAAATAAATGAATTAATATAGTTAAAAATATGAGCAGAGAAATGCTAGGAAAACATATACACAAAAAAAATTAATACTAACAAAACTACGAGTTTTAAGATGTATAATATGTGAAAATGTTATGTAGATAAATTTAAGCTTAGATAAAACTATTGTATAATAATTGTAGCATGATTGTTAATACTTAATATAATAATGCAGCCAAACAGTTAGCTAAATATTAGAGAAAAAGACCAGTACTTTCATGTTCAAGCCTTATGATGATCTCCAGCTATATCTGCTTTGTGAAGGACAGAAGGCAATTAGGTGTCCCATACGTCCTAGCTTTTCTTTCATGCTGTGTAATGACCTTCTGGATAGTCAACAGTGAATATACAAGAATTAAAGGACACTCACCACCTGGCCTTTCTTTCAGGTCACCTATGTCCCCGGGAATGATGGAATACCTTTCAGAGTGTCCTAATCTGTGTTAAGTCACCCACACTCTTCATCAGAGAGCCTGTGGATATTCAAAAGTTGGATTCCAACCAGTGTACATTCTGTGAAGACAATGGTAAATATAGGGGAAAATATCCAGAAATTTTGCAAGGAAAGGTCAGCAAGACCATGATCCATCTAATAGACAGCAAAATAATGGTAGAAGCCATTATTGGGGTACACCTCCCACGCCCCTACAAATAACTCCTGAGGCCCTTCAACTGATAATTATAAATAAGAAAGTTTAACTCTTCATCATGTACACAATTTTAATCACCCAACAGAGAAGTATAACCAAAGAGTAAAATGATTGGTAATAATAATATAAAATAAATAAAAACAGAGTTAGAACAAAACAAAAAGAAACACCATTTTAATAAATAAATGTGATTCAGGTATCATATTAAATCTTGGATCTGGGCTACTGGCATACCAGGTATGACAAGCCTAGCTATCCCAGCTATAGGACTAAGTTAAGTTCTGTCTCAGTTTTATTTCTATTGCTACGATAAAGTAGTTCAATCAAAGGCAATTTAGGGTAGGACAGGCCTTATTTGATTTATCAGTCTAGTTTCATTAGTGTAGAGAAGTCAATGCCAGGAACTCAAGTAGTTAGTCATGTCACATTCTGTAGTCAAAAGAAGAGATAAAATAATTCAGCCTCTTTCCCTAGGTGCCTCCTCCTAGCCTTCTTCACTGTTTTGTGGTTGGGGGCCCAGCCAAGGCAATGATGCTGCCCACAATTGGATGGGCCCTCTTATATTAATAAACAGCACAATCCCCCACAGATGTGTCTACAGGCCCACTTGATCTAGACAGTCCCTCAATTGAAATTTTCTTGCAGGTGCTCCTAGTTTGTGTCAAGTTGACAATAAAACCAGCACACTCTTCACCTCTAAAGTCCTCAATAGCTGTATATTTTGGTTTTCTTCATTGTTTTTCATTTGAAACTATTGGCTACCAACTCTCCATTCCCTCTTTCGTATCTATTCCATCATTGTCTTGCTCCTGAAAAAGCATTCATTTGGAACTCATTACATTTTTAGTACTTAACCATGAGTAATTTTTTTTAACAACCAAAAGCAAATAAACTACACAAGAAAGTACTCCTGTTACGATCTTGGTGTGGCTTTCTTAACTCTTGTCCTTTCTGGGGTCATTGGATGACATACTAAGTTACTCTTGCTTAAAACTGTGTTTTAGTATTTTACTTGTGTCTTCAAAGATATTAACAAACAGAACTCCTCATGATACAGGGATTCTATCCAACTCCTACTACGAAAGATCCAAAGCCTCCTTTGCAGGCACTAGAGAAAGAACAAAGAGAGCCTTGTTTGTAGCCCCTCTTAGGCTAGAACTATCCTCCTTATAGCAAGAAAAAGTTTTAAACAAAATAAATTGTTCATCATCTTTCTGTTGTGCAGCAATTTCCTCTGAGGTTAACACCTCCATCTTTGAAAGAAACTTAAGACACAAGGTATTAAAAAAAATGAAACAATAGGATTTTTTGTTTTGTTTTTCCAAACAGAGTTTCTCTGTAACTTTGGAGCCTGCTTAGAAACTAGCTCTGGCAGACCAGGTTGGTCTTGAATTCATAGACATCCGACTGCCTCTGCCTCCCGAGAGTTAGGATTAAAGGTGTATGCCACCACCATCTAGGATATTTTAAGATACGACATTAACAAGGAGATAACACAACCGTATTCTAAGAGGAGATGTAACACTCCGACCTGTAGGAAAACTAGTTAAGACAGGAAGTGAACAACTCAAAGCTGTTTCAGGAAGACTCTGAAACTGACCAGATTCATTAGGCCCCTCATTTCCCAAGAATATATAAACAGTAAAGCTTGCTATAACTCCCAGACCAGCCCTCCTGCATGGAAGCAGCAGAAGCTAGACAAACTACCTATAAAAAATAAGATTCAGCCAGCCTGTTTAGAAGAGATACAGGTCAACTAAGCCACCCAAAATAAAATACTCCCCAACCTGTTGTGCTGCCTTCACGTTGTGCAGTGGGCTCCAGGTTTCCAGCTTTGTAAGCCACCATCAAAGGTGAGAAACACATGGATAACGTTAGTATTGTCTTTGAGAGATTCCGCACCCGTGAGAAATCCATCACCAGTATTGTTGTAAGCAACCCCAATAAAACTCACTGGTTCAGCATATTGGACTTTGATGGTATTTGTACTTTGGTCTGTCATCACTTCCTTGTCCAGGGTGAGTAGAAGTTTGTTTATGTCTTCCAGGAATGGCGTCTCATAACATCTGCTCTGGGTCTGAAAAAGCCTGGGATAAAACTGGACTTGCTAAACATAGCAGACAATGAGGACTGCTGAGAGAACTCAAGAACAATGGCAATGGGTTTTTGATCCTACTGCATGTACTGGCTTTGTGGGAGCCTAGGCAGTTTGGATGCTCACCTTACTAGACCTGGATGGAGGTGGGTGGTCCTTGGACTTCCCACAGGGCAGGGAACCCTGATTGCTCTTTGGGCTGACGAGGGAGGGGGACTTGAATGGGGGAAGGGGAGGGAAATGGGAGGTGGTGGCGGGGAAGAGACAGAAATCTTTAACAAATAAATAAAGAAAGAAAGAACAGGACACCAGCACGAAGTCCCGTGGATGGTGTCTCCCCTGTTGGTCTTACTAGGTCACCTTCTTTAGCTTAAAAGAACAATGCAGAAATTAAAAAAAAACCATCTGCTCCTTAGGAAGTTTTGAGCCCACAGCAGTCAAGGAAGTGTAAAACAGAACTGGTGGGGGTGGGGTGTAGAATCATGACTAACATGTAAAATAGGGTAAATAACAAAAACAATTGGAATCAATTCAGCCAGTGGACTATATGTATGGGGGGGAAGACACAATGTGCAAACAGATGCTTGTCTGATCCTGAGCACTGGCACTAGCCACAATAGGTGAGATATGAAACCAGGGTAGGTACCCACTGACAGATGACTGGATGAAGAAAATACGGTGTGTATATATAATAGAGTACAGGTGTAATAGATAGGCTATCCTCTTCATCAAAGCAGACAATATCACACTAAACAAAATAAGCCAGCTACGGAAAGATAAGTGCTCTATGTTCATTGTGTGAAAACTAGAAAAGCCAACTTGAAAGTTGCATAGTGATTCCTACAGATTTGAAGGGTGTGGTAGAGAAGAGGGTAGAAAAGAAGTAGATGGATATGATGAATGCCTGCCATATGTATATTTGAATAGGATACATCACAATGAACACCACTGATATGCACAAGTCATGTGCTTGAAAATGCTGTCTGTGCAGCTGAATTATTTTCTTGGAGAGAAAGAACACATGTCTCATTTAACTTTGCAGTCTTATAATAACTGGCATTGGGCTTTTCCAGTAACCTGGAGCTCTGCTAAGTCTGAGAATAAAGCAGTCCTCGGCTGTTCCTTGTTTCGGCTACGTGAACTGTAACAACATTCGCAGATGTCAGGATGATTTGAAGTAATAGGAGTGAAGATGCTTGGCATCCCCAGAGAAGCCTCACAAAAGACCACCATCTGTGTATGCAACAAGAAAGAGTGTTTTTGTTATCCCAGTATACTGGGGCTGGCTGGCCTGCACAAAGACAAGAGGGCAACAACCCTGAGCAAGATGTGGAGGCTTCTTTTAAGCGCTATTAGGAGGAGTGTCTAAGGAAGTTAGATCAGGTTAGATGTGATTGGCTTATGTGGATGGCAATCTTCATTAGTAATTCCTATTGTGGAAAAGTTAGTTAGGGGTTGTCTCAAGTTACAGACTCCCATGTTTGGCAAAGCCTGGATATGTTCCAAGCTCTGTCCTTATTTGGTAATTCTCTTGACCTGGCCTACACCTGTGTAGGTGCTATTCCTTTCTCTCCTCCGTGTTGTCAGGGGCCTTAGTGATTAATGACCCTTTGTTCTCAGCCTCAGAAAGCAGGATGCAGATCCCAGTAAGTTCTTGGCCTTCAGGACCTCCATGTTCTAATGCTTGTCCTACCGTCTCAAACTAAAATTCTATACAACAGAGAACAAATATTTAGCCAAATAAAAATCTATCTTCATAATGCCTAAATGAAGATTTAAAATGATAAAGACAACAAAAACAAAACATTGTCTTTTTTTAATAGAAAGAATACTCATTAATTATTTTAGTTGGAGAAACAGAACACCTTGTTTTCAGGAAAAAAATGTGAAGCATTGTGAACCTGGCACAGTATCTCATAGAGCAAGTGTCTGCTAGTTACAACATGCTTTAACATGTAGCAGGCAGTCTCCATAAACTGAAACAAATATCCAGTTGCTCTTTTAGGGAGGGTACATTAATTCAGTTCATTGTCACTCTCATTGTTCATTGCAATGAACAGTCAAAAAGTCTGTAGCTCAGTCTCCAATAGGCCATAATTTCTGCCTATGCCACCACATGGAGCATTGACAATAAGAAACAGTTCCATTCTGACCACCTGCTATCACTAAATGTACTCATGACTAGAAATTTTCTTTACCAATATGGCTTCTTCAAATTCCAAATTTTATGCTTTTAGTTTTCCAACTAACTCTGAACTAGAATATTTTTGTTTGGTACTTTGGGATCTCTTGAATTGATCTTGTAAATGAATTGCCGGGAAGAGAATGAACAGCTAATTGATAATGCTGAGAAAATGACACTCAATCAACATGATTACTGGAATAAAATGGAAATGGTTGCATGGCTTTTGTTATTACTGCTGAACATATGTTGGATAATATGCCTGATATATGTCAAATGAGCAATCATTTGAGACTCTTCTTAGCCAAGTGATGTCGCAAAGCATATCAAAGTGTCCTAATTCTGACAATATGTTCAGTGAGACTTTGAAATGCAGTCTATGAAATATACTCCACTGAAATCACTGTGTATCTTCCTTTGGTTCTGAACCCAAAGGTCAACACATGCAGAAACAAAGAAAGCCTCTTTTTTTTTTTTT
>NC_022012.1:62873159-62908198 GCF_000317375.1 Microtus ochrogaster
TGTAGACCAGGCTGGTCTCGAACTCACAGAGATTCGCCTGCCTCTGCCTCCCAAGTGCTGGGATTAAAGGCGTGCGCCACCACCGCCCGGCCCACTTTCTCATTCTAAGCTTCCATTTCTTTCTTGGCAACTTGTACTTATTCATAGCATGCAACTGAACTTCCCCGTACTACAGCTCTATTGCATGCTCCTCTAATTTCTTATTTATCCTCAGGAAAGCCACATAAGACATCTGTGTGATGTAGTTATCATTAGCGACCTGGGTTAATGCTGTACCTATGTTTGTATCAATAACGTTTTGTGTTCAGTGTCCTGTGTGGTTAAGTTTGACTGCTTGTAGTAATAAGCTGTATTAGACAGAGCACTATTACCTACTATTCTGTATGATTATAGTGATATATACTAAAGGATAGTCAGATTTAGATTGGATTTATATTCCATAATAGGTTCAATTTTTATATGAAATGAGGTTTATTACAATTAGGAGAAAGCATAAGAAGTCTGAAATCTTGTTTAATTTCAACAATCAGATCTATGTCTGTCCATGAATTAACTCTATTGCTGAAATCTTGTTTTCATCATATAAAGTAACATGTCTCTAAAGTGATGTTTCTTACCTTCATATTTTATTTTATATTGAGTTTTTAAACCTCTAATATGATAGTTGAAATTTTAACTATCATTGCTCATTGAGTTGCTTTGTTCGATTAAATGGTAGTAATGTCTGATGACAGAAAAATGATTTTGAGTGTTTTCTTTTGCCTGGATAAAACTATAAAATGAATCAGTCGTGCTTAGAGCATGTGCTGAATGTCCTTTGACTGGTGTGTTGGTTTGATTTTCCTTTTAAGCTGAACTTTGAAGAAAAGTCAAAATCAAAAAGAAATAGTCCTAAAAAGAATAAATATTTGACTGTGACAACTAGATTTTTCAATTTGAAATGAACTAGAATAATCTGGGAAGAGGGAACCTCAGTCTAGGAATTACCTCAATGTGATTGGATGTAGGCAAGTCTGTGAGGGCATTTTCTTAGTTATTGAAACAGGAGGGACCAGCCCACTGTTGACAAGACCACCCCTGGACAGGGTTCATAGGTTGTATAAAGAAGGCCACTGAGAAAACCATGCAAAGCAAACTGAGAAAACCATGCAAAGCAAACCAGTAGAGATTCCTCCATGGTCTCTGCTTCTGTTCCTGCATCATGCTCAATGATAGATTGTAAACTGTGAGCCAAATAAAATCTATCATTACCTATTTTATTTTGTCATGGTGTTGATTATAGCAACAGTAAGTAAACTAAGGCGTTAATGTACCTAAAAATGACTACAGAGCCTGTAAGATGGCTCATCAGGAAAAGATAGTTGCCATCAGTCCTGACACTTGCGTTCAATCACAAGGATTCACATCATGGAAGAGGGAAGTGACTCCTGGAAGCTCTTCCTCTCCACACACCTGGCACGTGTACACACCCACTCTAAATAAATACAACAGAAAATTATTTAATTGCTTTTTCAAAGATTCAATGATTTTCTGAAGAATGAGCTCCATGTAGGATATCCAATCCCAAGTGGTTTTCTTTGGACACATGCACATGCAAGGAATGATAAATGGTTTCCATACATGTATTTCCATATGCATATAAATGTGTGTGTATGAATTTGTGTAGCAATAATAATTAAATAATTATTTAATTATGAATTTGGGAGGGTGTGCATGGAAGAGTCCAGGGTGAGGGTGGTGATGTAGGGTAATGTGTGTGTATTATAATATTGCATACACACACACACACACACACACACACACACACACACACACACATATATATATATCAAAAATTAAACACCAAACATTTTTGGTATTTATGAGTAAAGAAAACTTTTTAAAGACTCAATAAAATTCTGACCAAAATCTAACAGTGAAGTTAATTTGGTTTTCAGAATGTTTGTCTTTAAAATGTTCTATGATTTAGGCATTTGTATATTAAGGATAAAAAGTCAGAGGCTTGTTGGGTTCTCTGGCAGAAAAGGCAGGGAGAGAGCCAGACCTGCCGGACTTTCCCTGGGGCTGAGCTAGAAGGTAGAGTTGACAACTCAGACCTCCCCTGGCCACCAGGGAGAAACACACACTAAGTCAGGAGTCTGTCAAAGCAGGATCTCCTTTAATTGTATTAGGCAGGACTTACATAGGTTGTGATGAGGGTGGGAACCTTAGGATAGGTTGAGGCAGAGTAAGGAATAAGGCCAACAACATTCTGCCACATTAGCAGTGGCCAGTCAGGTTTAAGTCAGGCTGTGCTGAGTCACTCATATGCGGAAGTCATGACCAAAGACTGGTCTCCAAACTCGAGCTAGGCTCAGGAAGTTACACTGGGCCTCACGCCTGGGCCTTAAAAGGCCCCACAGAGCCTCATGCAGGCCAGGTAAATGCTGCAGCGCTGAATTGTACACTCAGGAAGGGGACGGAAAATAACAGAGTTGAGCAGGCGTCTTTCATTGCTCTGAGTACTGATCACAGACTCACGAAAGCAGAGTGGAGCCAGATTGCAAGCTGAGTTCTCTGGAGACCTAACTGAGCTGGAGTTTAACTGAAAAATATCTGTCACTAATTGGATTATTAATAAAAATTAAAAGACGAGGACATGAAGTTGGGAAGGAGACATTTAAGAGGACCTTGGGGGAGCTAGAAGAAGACTTTTTGATATGATAATAAAATACTTAAAATTTCAAAGGATAAATCTAAAACTTTTTTAAGAAAACAATATATTTAAAATATTTTATATTTTTAAAGAATAATTTATTTTCTGAAAAAGTAAAAAAAAAAAAACAATAACACAAAGTAGAACTTGTGATTCAAGCTTAAAGACAGCCTCAGGGAAGCTTTTGGGAAGTAGAGTGGGCTTGGCCTGTGTGCTTGGACTGGTCTTTCATGGATGCCTGCTACCTTGAAAGGGGTGTGACTACTACAGTTGCTGGATATAGATAATACTTGAAGGTGACTGTTCTACTCCTATAGATAAGACACAAGCAGCTCCTGGAGAGGGAGTCGAGCCATGGTGTACAGTCCATAGGTTCCAGAGGATAACGGATGGAGCAAAGGCTGAGAGGTATCAAAGGAGTATGTAGAAACAAAAATTGATTTTTATTAAATATTTACTATGTTCCAAACACTGACCTAGGCACTCTGTTGATAATCCCATTTGATATATTCAATTCTCTCTGTGTATAAGTGGCACTTCGGTTTTCAGAGAAGGGAACTCTTGTTCAGTGGACGGCCATCAAAACTGAACTCAAGGTTTGGAAGGCAGCCAGAGCACAGGGCTGCAGTCCGGGTTCTCACCATAACTAGCATAACTCCTGTGCTGCAGGGAGAGAAATTTCTGAGCATCTGGTGTCAATCCTAAATAGCACTAAACTTCCATTGCCTCTATTTCATTTCATACAGTATAACCCAACATCCTGATATTTTAATTTGGAGTCCTCATGAAATGAAATACTTAGTGCCAAACAACTGAAAACACATTCTGGAATAAATTTGATAGTTAGATTGTTTGGGTTTCATTTCCAATATAAAATTTTATTACAAATACTAAAAATCAGAAAATTTTATATTTTGATCTGAACCAAGATTAACATGTGGGTTTGGTGACTAAGTCAAGGAAAGTCTACAAGTAGGGAAGAGAGTGGATTCAACTTCTCACAGTCCAAAACGCTGTTGATATTGTTAGCATTTTATAGCAGTTCTGAGTGAACTGATATTTAACAAAATAAAAAAAAAAACATCTCTTAAAAGTTAAAAAATATGGATTTCAAATGGTAAGCTTCTGATGTTTTGTGTCTTCTGGGGAACCTTCAATGGCCTGAAAATTGGGGAAAACAGGTATTTTCTAGTGAGAATTGTAGTAAAAATTAGCTATTTACAAAGATGTTCTCCCTCCAAAGCTGGTGTAACACCAGATAATAATTTATATGAAGATTAATCTCTTTTTTCCTTTTAGTTATTTAAACTGATAATTCATCATGCTAATGGAGAATTTTAATGCAAACTGTTATTTAAACACAAAAATTGAATACTATTAACCCAAACCTCCTAAATAATAGAATTTAAAATATGTCCTTAGAACAAACAAAAATAGATACAAATAAAAATGCCTCTGCAAGAAAGAAACTCCCTGTGCATTGTTTTCTAGCAATTTTGTCAACATGGAACTAGGGCAGCACCTGAGAGGTTAACGAAAAGCAGTCCCTCCCCAGTCAGTGCATGGCATCGTGCAGGCTTCTCTGGCTGTGTGAGATACCTGATTTCAAGGTCTATTGACTCTTATCAGTAGAAATGCAACAGGATTTAAACCTTACCTTTTGCACTCATCTATCCCATTTACTACTTGTTTTATCTGAAAAAAATCTGACTCATCTCCAACCTTCAGCTTTTTTCATTTTTAACTATTTTATTATTAGTCTTTCATACAATATACACTATCCCCTCCCTCCACTCCTCCTGGCTTTTTCCTAAAAGAATTTTGGTTGAAGAACTTTTGTTAGCACAGAGCAGAACCTTTAGTGAGAAATCCCCCTTAAGGGAGCTGAGCACAGAAAAACAGCAGAAAAAGTTGCATCTGCTGGGAAATTCCCTTGGGAGTGGAACACAAAAAGGAGATTGGTACATTTCCCCTTTAGCGGAGTGAAGCAGAAGTAACATCTTGGGCCAGAAGTGATCAGAGCAGAAGAAACCAATAGCTCTGCTAGGACGTTCCCTTTGGGAAATAAAGCAGAGCTCAGCTATACCAGCTCTCTCTTGGAGAGGAGCAAGATTGCTACATCCTGTAGAGAGACTATTACAGACAGCACCCCACCTTCAGGTACTGCCTAACTTACTGACAAGTCAGGCTATCTTTCCCCTCAGAACTGTAACATTCCCAGTAAGACAAGTGAATTCCATGAGTGTGGGCCCACTGTCACACTTCTCTGGCTGTGAAGTGAATAAGAAAGCCTTATAGAATGACATGGAATTGCCCAGTCAGAAATAATACTGTGTGAAATAACATGTTGTTGGATAAGGCGTTCTACAAACCCATAGATGCTGGTTTTGGTTAGAAACATTATGTGAAGGAAAGGAAAATCCATGACCAAAATTAATACCTACTTTGTCTCATGGAGGAAGTGGTTCAACGCAGTCAACTTGATCACAGGGAAGACCCTATGAGGTATAGGTGAATACTTGACTGGCTAGTCACCCTGGCAAATGGTGCAGTATCTAGGACTTAGTGCTGGTCTCTGTTGTTGACAGATCAGGCATTTGGCAGCAGCTGTAGCCAGGTCAGCTTTGATGAGTGGAAATCCATTTTGTTGATCCCATCTATAACTAACATTTCTGGCACCACAAAAGTTTAGATCATGGGCCCATTGGGTAATGATAGGTATGGGTGGGGAGAGAGGCTGACTGTTCAAAGTACATGATACACTATCTACTTGATTCTTGAACTATTTTTCTACTGAAGTCACCTTTTGATGAGCATTTACATGGGACACAAGTATTCTCACAACCTTCACCCATTAGGAGAGATCTAGTCACACTCTTCTTCTCCAGATGTCTTTCTCACCAATTTCCCAATCACGCCCTTTCCAAGACTCTGACCATTCAGTCAATCCACTGGTTACAGCCCATGGATCAATGAATGATTACACATCTGCCTGTTTCTTATTCCAAACAAAATGTGTGACAATATGTGTTGCCCAAAGTTCTGCCCACTGCAAAGATTTCCCTTAGCTGGTGCCATTCAAGGTTGTCTAAGAAGGGGATTGTAATGCTGCAGGTGACCACTTCTGCACTAATGGTGCCTGCAAAATGTGCAGAACTATCAATAAATTGGCCCTAATCTTTTTCTCAGTCAGCCAATCACAGGGAGCACCCCATGAGGCTATAGGTGAATGCTGGGCAACAGACAGCATTGTGATAGGAGTAGAAACCTTAGGAATTTGGGTAACTTGTTTGTGCCTTTAGGACATGCTTGGGCCCAATATCGTATATATCCCCAATATCATATGTATCACTTCCATTTGATAAGAGATTGCTGCTGTACATGTCCTACTTCATGACATGTTGGGTCAGATAACACTCAGCTCATGATGGTAGCTCAGGACTTAGTGACCCACTGTTAAATGATCAGTTTCCACTAATGACCAATAGTAGGACAAGAGTGTTCTTTCATGTAGAAAGAGGCTGCTCATTCATTTCCTGGCTGTCCAGATACCCAAAATAATCACACAGAAACCATATTAGTTACAACACTGCTTAACCAATAGCTTAGGTATCTTTCTAGCTAGCTCTTATATCTTAAATTAACCCATTTCCATTATTTTTCATTTTCCCACAGGGCTCATAGTTTACCAGTAAGGTTTCTGGGCATCTGTCTCCCTTGGCAGCTACATGGAATCTCCCTGACTCCATCTTCTCTCTCTCTCTCTCTCTCTCTCTCTCTCTCTCTCTCTCTCTCTCTCTCTCTTTCTCTTTCTCTCTCTCTTTCTCTCTCTATCTTTTCCAACCTACCTATATTCTGTTAAGCCATTGGCTGAATGCAGCTCTTTTATTAACCAATGTCAATAAACCATATTCATAGCATAAGAAGGAAATCCTACATCACCTCCCCTTTTCTGCCTAATTAAAAAGGAAGGTTTTACCTTTAATATTGCAAGATTACATACAGCAAAACAGTTGTCAACCAAGAATTACAGTTATAATATTTATATATATTTTATCTTTTATCACAACTAAGAAAAACTATAATTGTATCTATCTGTTCTGCAACTCCATCAAAGACCCCAGAAGGATATAATATTACCTAAGTTAACAAGAAATATATTATAAGCAACTTTCAAAACTCTGGAATTGACAGAGACATCTCACTACCTAAACAGTCCACCCAAAGTTCTTCTGTAACACTGGGGCATTCCTCTTCAGCTCACAGGCCCATAGTATCTGTTAGACTTTTCCATGAAGCAGAAAATGTCAAAGACAGTTTTGTCTATATTGGTAGTTTGTCAGTCACTTTCTTCTGTGTCCTGCAGAATGTCTGGCAGATTCTTTCATAAAGCAGGAACCCTGAAAGACTGACCTTTTTAAGGCAACTTTAGCATCATTTTTCTGTGGGCCCTGCATGTCCAGTTTATATATAAAACTGTCAAGCAGTCCAGGCAAGAGCAGTTTCTTGCCCAAATGGCTAACAAATTCCAGAAGGAGGCTCTTTGATGCCCATCATTCTCTTGAAATTGATTGGTACTTCTAGGAGCAGATGAGTTTCATTGTCATGAACTGTTCTAAGTTCTTAAAACATTTTAAATGTCATATTCTGTTAATCTTTGAAAGGTTTGAAGAATACCTGTTTTTCTGAAATATATCTCTATACATCTAGAAAACAATTAGTTATAACTACAACTATTTATAGACTATTATAGATGACTATCTATTAACCTGTATTTATTAATTATATATTACATTTTTAAATGAACTGCACAAACACAATACCTTAATCAAGAGCGAAAATATACATATAACAAAACTGACCTTAAATTTGTAGACCAAAATACATACCAATGCAAAGTATTCATCTCTAAAGCACTTTCATAGGGAGAATAGTTGTCTGCAGATGATGGTAGAGCCTTGTTCTAAAATCCCAAAGGTCTTCTGTGATTCACCTAGAGGGGCTTGTCAAAGGTCCAAGAAGCATCCCTATCAGCCACTGACACCTCAAGTACCATAGGTCTTGCTGGATCATATGGTACAAGAGGTAGAGCAGCCTGCACTGCTGCCTGGACCTGTTGAGGAGACTTCTCTTGTTCCAAGACCCACACAAAGCTAACAGTTTTCCAAGTCACTTTAGTATGGGACAGAGTAGCACACCCAAGTGAGGAATGTGCTGTCTTCAGAATCCAAAGACCAGTAAACATTGTGCTTTTTTTCTTGGTGATGGGAGGGGCCAGGTATAAAATTTATCCTTCACCTTAGAAGGAATATCTCTGCATGCTCCCATACCACTGGACTCCTAAGAATTTCACTGAGGTAGAAGGTCCTTGAACTTTGGTTAGATCTATTTCCTATTCTTTGATGTGCATATGTGTTACCAATGAGTCCAAAGTGGTTGCTACTTCCTGCTCACTTAGTCCAATCACCTTAACGCCTTCAATATAGTGCAACAATATGATATTTCATAGAAGACAGAGGATCAAGCTTCCTCCTAATTAACTTAATACAAAGGGCTGGAGAGTTAATTTTTCCTGAATGTCAGACTGCAAAGGTATATTGCTGGTCTTGTGAACTGAGAGCAAATTGCTTTGGGCAGTCATTAAGGACAAGTACTGAGGAAAAGGCATTTGCTAGATGCATACCATGTACTAGAAGATGTGTTAATCCACATCTGGTATGGCGACTGCAATCAGAGTCACTACTTGATTGAGTTTCTGATAGTCAGCTGTCTTTCTCTATGATCCATCTTTCTTCTGTACTGGCCAGATAGGAGAATTAAAGGAGATGATACAATCTCCTTTATCTTTCAATCCTTACTAGTGATGTTGATTTCTTCAGTTCTTTCATGGATGCAATACTGGTTTTGATTCACTATTTCCCTTGGCAGAGGCATCGCTAAAGACTTCCATTTAGCCTTTCCAATCTAAAAACCCTTACTCCACAGGTCACGGAACCAATGTGACAATTATCATAATTATACATTCTGGAACCGGAGAAATAACTACAGGATGAGTTCCGGGATCCACTGAACCTACTGTGAATCATACTAAAGATGCATACAAGTCATATCATCACAAAATTCATTTTGCGTGTGCTAACTATTATTGGTTAGTCCATTATGGATTTTATTTTATCTGTGCTGCCCATTACAAAAACTACTATCACCTTGCCCTTGGTGATTCAGTGCTGCTACCCGGCTCCTGCTAACCTGGGGACTAAATTAGCCCAATGCATTTAATTCATCCAGCTGAGCAGCAGCATATCCAATCCTAATGTCTGGCATAAGAAATAAGGCAACAACAAAGCTCTTAAAGTGTGCTGGTGCCTCTCTCGCCATTTAGCTCTTCAAAGGATTAGTCAAGGGGATGTCTTTTGGGTCTTCCCATTGTTAAGGATTAGGTTTACACAGTGTACCCTCTCTAACATTACCATTTCCCTGAACCTTAAAATCCCTTGCTCACCACTAAGCCAAGGAAGATCAGGCATCTCTAATTCCTGTTCAGTAGGCCATTTTTTGACAGATGCTTCAGTGAACCATTCAAAGAAACTTTTGACACCTCTTTTTCCACCTTATTTTAATCTCTGTTACCTTCCATATTAAACCTAGAATCTCCACTCAAATGGCCCATATCACTAAACTTAGCCTGATCCACATTTATGTTTCTTCCACCATTATTCCATACTCTTAAAATCCATTCTCGCACATGAATTAGCAACCTTATCAACATCTTTAATAGTATAGTTCAACTTCTCTTGAACCGTACTTTCTATCTCTCTTCTAGGAGCCTCCTTTGCTTTAAGTCCCTTTATAGGTCTAGAGGCAGCTGTTGATTACCCTGAGGTATACCAGTACTGTCTCACCTAACATATCCTTCAAAGAAAGCCACTGCTCATTTAGCAGACAATGAAGGATTAATTTCCCCAGTCAAAGGTAAAAACTTCAACATTTAAAGTTGTAGGGTTGAGGAGAGAGAGATTTGCTTTCTTGGGTGAGACAAACCGTTGAGCGCCTGAGGGTTCAAAGTTCTCAGCCACAATAGGGTCCTCCCAAACATCCCCATCCCAAGTTACAGGATCCTGTTCTTTACCAAGTAATGCCCTTACATTAACCACTGAAATCCTTGGAGGCTTGGACTTAAATTTTTGCTGCAATTGAGAGAACCTTATAATGAGTGTTTTGGTTTGATTTTCCAAAACTTGAGCTTTGAGGCTGCCGGAAAGATTTTCTTCCAGGGCACACTTAGCAATCTGTAGATGGTATATGCGTATCTGGAGCCAGTCAATTTTATCATTAAGTACAGTGTAGTCCTTCACTATATTCTGAAGTGCTAGAAACTGGTTAACTTTATTATGTAGCTCATTCCTTTGCTTTGTCAGTTAACCCAGAGATGCTAAAAGCAACCAACGAGAATCATCCTTACCTTATTTTTCCACAAACAATAAAAAGTTTTGCATACAGAGTAAATAAAGTTGATGCTGCCCACAATTGGTGAGTTAGAAGAGTTGAATGCATTTATTTCCTTAAATTTGTAACGTAGTTTATACCGTGGGCTTTCAGTACTTTCCAAACTATCAGGAGAGGCTTCAACAATGTGAGGGCCTTCTTAACTGTAGATATTAGCAAATTGACAAACCTATTCTAAATACTTAAAGGATTCATCCTTATTGATCTAGAACCACTTCTGGCACCCAAATCTATATTAGTCAGGGTTCTCTAGAGTAACAGAACTTATAAATGAATTTCTCTATGTATGTGTAGAAAGGAGATTTATTAGAATGACTTACAGGCTGTGTACCAGTTAATTCAGCAATAACTGGCTATAAACAGAAAATCCAAGAATCCAGTAGTTGCTCAGTATATGAGTCTGTCTGTCTCAGCTGGATTTTCAATATATGCTGGAATCCTAAAGAAGTAGCTTCTAATGCCAGTAAAAGAAAAGAATTGCTAGGAAGACAAGAGGAAGCAGGCAAAATGCAAAAGCTTCCTTGTCCCAACTCATTTTATAGGGTTCCAGCAGAAGACAGGGCTCTGATTAAATCTAGATTGAAGGTATGTCTTCCTACCTCAAAGATTTTGGATTAAAAGAAAATCTTCCCACTTTAAATTAATAGAAATCCCACATAGGTTTGATCTTCATTAATCCCAGATGTAGTCAGGTTGACAACCGTTAATAGTCATCATAGTAATCCTGTTAGATTACAAGGAAATAAAACTAGAACTCAACATTGAATAACATACAAGTATTTGAATACTGAGCAACTTAATTTTGAATGATCAGTTTAATTTTAAAGGAGCAATAGAGGTGGAAAATTTAAATATCCCAGAGTAAAATAAAAGTGAGATCACAAATTCTAGAATACACCCGAGGGATCACAAACGAAAGGTGATGGGTAAATTTTCTCACATCAAAAAGTAGTAGAGCAGCATGTACCAGGCCTCTGGCTCAGGCAAGACCAAAGATTACCACAGGACCAGCTTTTATACCCCAGAGATCTCACAGGGTAGTGAAGGTCGCGTGCTTTGGTTCAAGTGGGATAAGAATTCTCTGAGAGACCAGTGGTCCTAAAGTTCAGCAAGCTCATGGATAGATTGTTACAGACAAACCATGTGAAGAGAACCTCCAAAAGAAGAAAGCTGGTGAAAAACTCTAGGCTAGTGTGCTGAGGAGGCCATCCTCAAGCAGATAGTAGAAATAAGAGCCAAGTTTCCAGGGCACAGGCAAGAACTTAGCAAGAAAGGGCACAAAAGAGTCAGGAAACAGATGGAAATGGAATTTAGAAGGGGGCAGTCCAGGAACACAATAGGAGGGAATGTTTGGGAAGACAGCCAGAGTGTTGTGTGTCCAGGGTTTGCTTTGTGCTCGGTTGTAACAATTACACAATGTCTGAACACACAGAAACCCACTACTCTGAAACTTGTGATTTTGTAGTGTACAAATAAATAAAACAACTTTTCATCAATAAAAAAAATAAAGTTCAGCAAGGCACAAGAGTTCTTACTTGTCAGGATCAGTGGCCTCTGTAGAACAGTGACTTTATACTTAATTGAACCTATTTGTCACCCTGGACCTGCGGTTCTAACTACAGCCTCCAAATCCAAAGAATCCAAAGTTTTGGATTCTTCCCTAAACAGAGTTCCCAAAGTTTGTGAAAGTAAAACTGAAGGAAAAGTAAAGTTATATTTAAAAGTTGCTGAAGAAATAAGGGTTATTCAGGTCAAACAGAAATAGGGAAAGAAATTTGTGACATGTAGATTCACAATCATTCAGGAAAAGCATTAAAAATTGACAAATGGAAGGGATTACAAGAAATTAAAAAGTTTCTGTACAACAAATGAAAGCAGAATGAACAACCTACACAACAGTAAGACAATCTTCAAGGGTTAATATCTAGAACATACATGGAACTAAAAAAATTAATTTGCCTTATACATTCATGTTGCATTCTGTTATCTGGGGAAGCCATGGTAGGAACTAAAAATCAGGAACCCAGATGCAGAAACTGAAACAAAGGCCATAAAGGTACACACCACTTATTAACTTGCTCTCCATTGGTTGCTTTTTATATCCCCTCCCCCAGAGATGGCACTGCCCAAAGTAGGCTAGGCCCTCTCACAGCAATATTACTCAAGAAAATATCGCTGGTTGTAGTGACACACGCCGGTAGGATTTGCTGAAGGAGGCAGAGGCAGGAGGATCACGAGTTTGAGGCCAGCCTGGGCTACACTTTGCCGGGCGGTGGTGGCGCACGCCTTTAATCCCAGCACTCGGGAGGCAGAGGCAGGCGGATCTCTGTGAGTTTGAGACCAGCCTGTTAGTTTGAGACCAGCTAGTTACAGGACAGGCTCCAAAAACCACAGAGAAACCCTGTCTCGAAAAACCAAAAAAAAAAAAAAAAAAGAAAGAAAAAGAAAATATCACAACAGACTTGTTTATCAGCTGATCTTATAGAAGCAATTTGGCAATTGGGATCCCTCTTCCAAGGTGACCCTAGTTTGTATAATTTTGATGAAACTAACAAGAACAACTAAACACCAAAATAAAAACAACTTCCAATCAATAAATGGGCTTATAATCTAATTGCATTTTTGAAAGAAATGTAAACGATCAATTCACAGTTTTGAAAGTGTCCAAAATTGTGATCCATCAGAGAAATGCAAATTAAGACTATTGTAAGATAGAATCATAATTGCCATCATCAAGCAAAGTCTTGATAGGATTGTAAACCACTAATCTTGTTGGGGTTGCAGCCATTATGGAAATTAATATGAAGTCTCCTGGAAAACACTAAAAACAGAACCAAGAGATATACCATACTCATGCACATAAAATTGCAAAGGACTCTATATCGTACAACAGAGAAACGTGTGCCCATGTTTGTGCTGTGGCAATCAAAGCAACTGGAATCAACCTAGAAAAACAGAAGAATGAGCAGTGCACATTTGATACATTTACACAGGGCAATTTTACTTTGCTGTAAACAAATGTGAATTTTGCAGGTCTTCTATGAAAGAAATCAGTAAGGATTATGTCACAGTGTCCCCAGCATTGGCTGACACATAACTTCTTGATTACATTGATCAGTCATGTTCAAACTGCCTGAATTATTAACAGCTGGGTTTTTAAAAATAAATATTGATTATTGTTTTGGCTCTTGATTTGTTGATGATTTCTGCAGTGGAAAAGCTAGAGCACTATAGAATCTAGAGGCTCTGTAACACCCTTTACTCACTGAATAGAAAGAGCAAGTGGAAGTTTTTCAAAACTTACTGCTCATGCCCTTAGCTATCATTTTATCTCTGCTCAGGATGTTAGTTCTCTTGATTTTCTCAGCTTAGCTCTATTCTTTCATACCCATCGTGATATATACAATTCCGTGGTATATAAGGCAATAAGTTCATGGAGGACATCATTTTGTTATGTTTGTTACGTTACTTTTTAAATTCTTCAGAAATTTAAAAATGCTTGCACATTTTAAAGGACTAAGAAATTGTCTAGTGTCTTAAGACAGATTTCTATTGGTCAGATCTTGTTATGTCAAACATTGTTCAGAGTTTGGCTTCTTATTAGGATAATTTTTTTCATGTCCCTATAAGAAAAGGGAATAGGTAACTTAGACTTAGGCCAGTGGACCATTATAGGAATTCTAGGGCATGCAATGCCATTTTGATAGCATAAGTTGTGCTGTTTTAAAATGCCGGTCTTCTGGGCCGCCCTGCCAAGGCAAATTCTGACTCAGACTCAAGCAGGTAGTCTGACTGAACGTGGTCTGTGAGCAGAATGCTGCAGTTTGCTTGTTGGCAGGGACCTTAAAACGCCGTAGAGTTGTGGTGGTAAACATGGCTACAACTGGTACCTCTGTCATGAGGCTGGAAAGCTAAGGAATAAAAAGCCACGGCTTTAGTCCTACCCATATTGCTCAGTAATTTAAAGGCTCACGTGGTCAAAAAAAGAGAAAGAGATACAGTAAAGAGAGATTTAAAAAAAAAGAAAACTTCTAAATATTTTACAATATGTTAAAACAGATATACAGGCTAAAAGTTAAAGTTCTTAAAGTAACAAACAAAAAAAGGAAGAAAGAGAGTAGTTGGGTGTGGTAGTATACACCTTTAATCCCAACACTTGGGAGGCAGAGGGAGATTGACCTCTGTGACTTCAAGGTATGGTAGCAAATGCCTTTATTCCCAATACCTGGGAGGCAGAGACAGACAGATCTCTGAGAGTTCAAGGACAGCCTGGTCTACAGAGTTATTCCAGGACAAAGATAAACAGAAACCTGTCTCAAAAAGTAAAAATAAACAAAATAGAGTTAAAACAAAGCCGTACAAAGATGGAAAATAAACAGAGAATTTTGATACTGTATGCTATTATGCTCTCTTTGAATTGTTTAAATGCTGAGGAAGGAGCAACAGCTGCTAGAAGATATTTGTTTATAAATGCTGCTGAACTAATCCAACATAGATATTTTGAAAATACCTTGACTTCAGAATTTGGATCAAAGGATATGATACTTTGGAAAAGAGATTCTTCTTTTGTTTTCACAGAGGATGAGACCCTGTGGATTTCTTCTATTCCAATATGGTATGATGGACCATGCCCTCCTGAAGGATTGATGTGAACATCTTCAGAAAATTGCTTCCCTCAACTGCCAACTGAGATGAAACTAGCACACAGATTACCATGAAAGACCTGATTAACAGTGCCCCTATACAGTAGGAAGCAGTTTGGAGAGAATTAACTGCATCCATATTCCCAAATATCTCTGTCATTTCTAGAGTTTGGAAGTTGCTTATTTCTTGTTTGCTTAGGTAATATTGTATCTTTCTGGAGTCTTTGATGGAGTTGAAGAATAGTTAGTTATAGTTATAGTTTTCCTTAGTTATGATAAAGATTATTGTAATTTTTACTTGATAACTGTTTTGTTATATGTAATTTTGCTATGTTAAGTTAAAGCCTTCCTTTTTTTTTAAACAGAAAAAGGGGAAAATGATGTAGGAAGGTCATTGGTTAATTATAATAAGAAACTGCTTGGCCCTCATAGGTTAAAACATAGATGGGAGGAGTAAACAGAAAAGAATGCTGGGAGGAAGAGGAAGTGAGCTCAGATGCTATGCTTCCCCTCTCTGGGCCAGACGTGATGAAGCAAGCCGCCAGGTCAGCCAGGTCAGACATGCTGAATCTTTTCCAGTAAGCGCTCCTAGCTACACAGAATATTAGAAATGGGTTAGATCAATATGTAAGAGCTAGCCTATAAGAGCCTGGAACTAATGGGCCAAGCAGTGTTTAAAAGAATACAGTTTGTGTGTTGTTATTTTGGGTAAAGCTTGCCGGTGGCAGGAGCTGGGTGGCAAAACAACTTCATAAGAACAACCATTGTAATTCAAATATGCCTTTTCCTATCAACTATGAGTGAAAAACACTCAACATGAGACTTTTTATGCTGAATTTTAAAATAATAATCTTTTTTACAGAAACCCTAGATGATTGTTGTATTGAATTAACCAAATTTTTCCATTGTTACCTCTTCTAGTTCACACAAGAGAATATGCCCTTATACAAAGTATAATATAAACACCATTGTTATATTTTTTAAATAGTAGTAATATATTTTCAAAATCAATTCTCTAAATCTTAATACTGTGTGTGTGTGTGTGTGTGTGTGTTTGTGTGTGTGTACACAAGTGTCCATGATACTGTGGAAACTTTGGGTTTCTTAGTGTCCTTAATAACAGAATTTAGAAACAGACTGGGCGGAGCTTGAGCGCAATTTTCCTAAAATTTGAGAGAAAAATAATAGAGCAGCAAGCTGTAAATCTTGACAGTTGCCAGGAAAAGGGAAAGAGATGTTAAAGAATGCCATGTTTTTTGAGTTAGGATCCAGAGTATTCAGCTTCAAGCACATGACAGATGGTAAGGAAGACTTCAGAGAAAGAGTGGAAAGATGCAGCAATCCAGGGAAAGTGTGTTGGCTTTGATCAATATTCAAAACTGGGATAAGGCAAAAACTTATGTTTTCCTAAGTCCTAATTCTGAAAGGTGGGCCTGATGTTTGACAATATCCACAGTGCTTTTCAGTAGGAGCAGATGGAAGGATCTGCACTGAGCTGAAGTTCCTGGGAAATAAAGGTGCATTCCTTCATGAAAACACTGATGACTCTTCGCGTCTACTTTGGGGCCACTCTGAATGAAGGTCTTTACCCAGGGTTAGAGATGGAGCTTAGAATTCACACATTGATTTAAGTTCCAGGATATGCAAAAGATAATTTTGACATTTCTAGTATGACTAGATAAACAGATAGGATTCAAAGTTTCAACAACCTAAGGCTAGTGTAACATATGTGTGTGTGTGTGTGTGCGAGTGTGCTAGCCCACGCATGCGTGTTTGTGAAGAAAGCTGAGATCTATGTTAGATAACTTGGCCTAGAACTCTCCATCTTATTTCTTGAGGCAAGTTCTCTCCCTGAACCTAGAGGCCACTGTTTGGGGCAGACCAGCTGGCCAGGGAGTCCCAGGGAATTTTGGATTTATTCCTTTACCTCCAGGAAGTACAGTTGCAGGTGCGAATGCCATACCTGGCTTTCTGTGCAGTCTGTTTGTGTGCAATAAGAATAAAGGCGGAGTCACCCATAGTGTGTTGGTGTCACCTTAAGAAAAGAAATCCAAGTGCTTCCCCACGGTGGTGAAATGACACCGAGAGTAAGTCCTGGTTCGAATTCTCTGCTTCAGGATGCTTTCTGACTCTTTCCTCATTCCTGCCTGCCTGTTGTATGTTCAATATGCACCTGTTTGCAGACTGCTTTGTGAATCTGTCCCTGTATCTATGTCTGTTCTCTTATCTGGGTGTAACTGGAGCTTTTGTTCTCACTTTGCTGAGAGCAAATGAAGGATCTCATGGGGGAGGAATGAGAGTACTTCACAGACATCTTTGACGGAATTTTTTTTTAAGGGATTCAGTTACTGGCTTCTCCTTACCCTAACAGACACAGGTAACAAATGCTGGTCTTTATCAAAAAATACTCACACGTTGCTTTCATCATGTATGGTGATTATTCACTTACAAAATGGCTTTAAGCCTATTTTCTGTTTCCAGCAAATGATTATCATAGTACGCATGTATTACACTTGGGTGGATCAATGAAGATTGTAACTATGTATTGGTTAGAGTTATAAACATTGATTACATAGGAAATTCAAGGCAAGTAAAGATGGTGGTTCTCTTGTTCTCTTAGGGGAAATTAGACAGTCTAAGTACACTAAGATATCAGAGTGAACTCATGGTGGAGTATTGCCTCTGGCTGTGAGGTCCAGCACAAGTTCCAGTCTCTTAGGATGTAAGTGGGATTTTCATTACAATATTGTACAGCTAAATTCCTGATCACGAAGCAAGTGCTTCATCTACTGAACCATTTCCCTAGCCCCTCTTGTCTCTAGTATTTTCCTTTAGTAATGATTTCCTATGTACATTTATATAAAAATGTTCTAAAGTGGTTGCTTAGCTCTTTCTGTTTAACTATAGATGCAGCGTGCTCAACTGCCTGACATTCCTGCCACCATCCTACCTGTTACCTTGAACCCTATCCCTTCTCAAAATAACTCCCTTTTCCCTTCAATTGATTCTGTTAGGTATTTTCTCACAGCATCAAGAGAAAGAAAGCAGACAAGAAAGCTGTGAATTAGAGAGCCCAGCTGGAAGTCCTCTCACAAAGACTTTCTGCCAGCTGCTTAAATAAGGGTACCTAGGAAAGAATAGCAGAAACTGCAAGGAATTTGCTGCTGCTCACACACACCTGGCCTGGTGGACCAGAAGAGACCTTGATGGGGTGTGACCCAGAGGGAACTGTAAGGAAAGGGCTAACAATGCCCCTTCCCCACCCCCACCAACCCATGAACTCTCAGTGATATGAATGCCTGCCGAAGACCTGCCATGCTAATAATATTAGGCATGCCCAAAACACAAAACAAACAAAAAAGGATGAACATCTGTCAAGGTTCTACCACTAATTGAAAAGCTATTATCAGTCAACAAAATTACAGGAGAGTTCATGACTTTAGAACCATGGTGGGGTTAACACAGGAGGAAGAGTTGAAAGTAGAAAAGCATGGTGTGGGGATGATCCAAATATGTGTACTAATGTATGAAATTCTCAAATAAATAAAAATATCTATTTAACATTTTTTCTCAAATAAAATTTGTTCTCAAGAATTAAAACATTAATAATTATTTTTTAAATAAAAATTTTTCTCTTCACATTATATAATTCATGATTTAAAATAATTTAGAAATATTCAGAAATAAGTTCAACTTTAAATTCATGTAAAATCTCTAAGTAATATACTTCAAAGCACTTAGTAGATAAAACACTGCATATGGTTTTGGAATATTATCTTCTCAAATGTGTACTTAGAGTTGCTAGTCTCTTCAATTCTGTAATAATAAATTATTCAAATTTTCAGAAGTCAGCATTAGTATAATTTTGTCCATGTGCTTAGGTAAAATCTAAAATCTTCTGAAAATCAACCCTAACTACAGAGGGTCATTATAGAGTATTAAGTTAAGCAAGTGCTTTCTTTTTTTTCTAATGGTATAGTGTCAAGTTTTAAAAAGAATATGGGAGTATATTTGAATTCAATTCGTCTTCTTCATATTATCTATTCCAAAAATAGTGTATTTGTACAGTAACATGCCTTTTTGTGTGTCAATTTTAGTGCCTATCAGTCATATATAGAGAGAACATGTTTGAGGTGTAATCTGGGGACTCTACAAGAAGTTCTAACAACTTCCGGATATAAGCAATCTGAGCTGTGGGCTATGCCTCCTGACCTTTAGCACTTGAGATACAATACAAGGTGCTCCATGACTTTTAACCTATGACAGCATGGTATAGCTGGGCACCGTCATCTAAAGCACATGTTCATATGCCAGCGTTTTGTGATGAAACCTAAAACACTGAGTGAAACAGAATTAAAGTCAGGGCATGCTCTTTGAAATGGCCACTTCTTGTTCCCAGTAGCCTCTGGGATGAGAAATGGAAAAAAGGCATAGGAATGGGTATCTAGTCATAACCAATAGAGGGAAGAGGAGGACCCAGCAGTCTTATAAAATACCCCAAATACTGTTTGTTCAGTTGATTTTCAAACTTAGGCTTCTCCCAACCCAAACATATAGCTATTATTTTTCTTTTCTCTGCATCCTGGTCTTTATTTCCTGACCTTTCAATTTGTTGTTCATGGCAGAGAATAAACTTCACTAGATACCTACTAGATAAGGGCCCTTGTTACATGAGCACACACATGTTCACAGCTGGAGGACAACCTGCCTTACTGTATTGTGTTCTGGCCATCCACTAAGAGGATGTTATAGAGTAAGTAGTGTATAAAGCAAATCATTCATTGTCATTAACTAATCCAGGCCCCATGAGGCAACCTCAGGATTGAAGTGATCATGACTTTTTAGAATAGTCCATAGTCTAAAGTGGTAATGTGGCAGAATATGGACTAAACTGAAATATTAAGACTAGCATGTGAAACAATCCTGTTTTCAAAGGAAGAATGGAAGTTCTTCATTACCTGGAGTTCATCTAAGAGACAGCAAGCATGAAAGGAAGAAGGGAAGGAGGGAAGGGAAGGAGGGAGGGAGGGAGAGGGAAAAAGAGAGGAAGGAAAGAAGGAAGGAGGAAAGGAAGAAAGGAAGGAAGGAAGGAAGGAAGGAAGGAAGGAAGGAAGGAAGGAAGGAAGGAAGGAAGGAAGGAAGGGAAGGAAAAGAGACACCTGGAGTCTGGACTATAAGGTTCTATAAATCTATTTACACACCATGGCCTTTGTGGCTCTTTACTCAGCTTACTAGGTCACTCCCATTTTTAAGAGGACTTTTCCTTTCATTATAAACTATCTCTATCTCTTTCTCTAACCTTGTGTCCACATGAAATGTTTTGCCTGGAGACACAAGAAGCTTGGATGGGCTGCTTTCTGAACTCGGATCCCTAGCTTAGTACTCCCAAGCAAGCTTTCCCTATCCTCCTGGACTTTATTTCTCTGTCCTCCATGGCTCACTTAAAGAGCACAACTTTATTCTCCACCCTTCATCCTCTATCAGTTGCAGAGAGTCTCAGCTTGTTTGTACCACTCTTTGTCTCTCAACCTCTAGGAAAGTTGTGTCCTTTGCTTCTGTTTTTAAACTCTTTCATTAGTGAGAATATTTACTGAAAATGAAAGCCTCAGTTTGACTCATAACTCATGGAAAATGTCAATCATGCAAAAAATTATTTCAGATGAGCCTAGAACATGTATATCCAAAATAAGTTTATTGAAGCTCTACTCATAAAAGCAAGAAAAAGGCCAGAAGAAACAAAGTATAACAAGACAATGGAGTATCTTAATGTGTTTTAAGTGAATCATGATCGTTGTAATAGGGCTACTAGTTAGTTCCTGGCCACTTAGCTCCTAAATAATCACATAGAAGTTGTATTAATTAAATCACTGCTTGGCCTATTGGCTAACTCTTACATATTATTCTTATTGGCTAACTCTAACATATTAATTTAACTTATCTCCATTAATGTGTGTATCACCATGTGACTGTGGCTTACCAGTAAAAGTTCTGGCATCTGTCTCTGACGGGGCTACATGGCTTCTCACTGACTCTGCCCTTCTTTTTCCCTGAATTCACTTTAGTTTCCCTACCTAGATCTTTCTGCTTTGCTCTGCTATGAGCTCAAAGCAGCCCTTTATTAACCAATGGTATTTACAAGATACAGAGGGAAATCCCACATCGCATGATTAAAGGAAGAACAGCAGAAAGCACTGAAAAGGAAGTTATAAATAACGTCTATAGATGAAACAATACATGGTAGATACTTATAACACAAAACAAACTTTACCTATGACTTAAGTTAATAAGTATAGGATGAGTACAAATGAGCAGATAGCAAGCAAAGGAAAAGAAGAAAAGTAATACACATCAAGTTTCATGGTTCATTTTGTTCTGCAAGAATGAGATAAGGAAGTGGCACAGTTAGACTCAGCATAATGATGGGATTCATTTTCCCAGTGAAAGGGTGAGCACCCGAGTGATCGATGCTTCTCTATTCCTTATGTGTTAATGAATTTACTTTTGAAAAAAAAAACTGATTTATAATCTGATGAAGTCAAGGGCAAATGAAAAAAAAAACTTTGATATTTATGAATCAGATGGTGCCAAGTACGAAAAAAGCCATGGAAGTGAATGCAGTCATACATTTTAAAAAGACTCTATTATGACAACAATTTTAAGAAATAAATCTTGAAATGTTCCAAAAGAAAAAATAATACATGTTCAGACTTGAATGCACAATGAGACATTAGCTAAGTACAAGACTGACAGAATGACCTGACATAAGGAAAGGAACAGCGATGATAATTTTGCAGTTGATATGCTATGTGCAAAGAAAGAAAGGAACTTTAGGACATGATATTCTTTAAGACAAATGAGCCTCAAGGAAACACTGTGAAATGGAGCAAGTGGCAAGCATGCATCTACCAAAGCCATTTGTTCCCCTTAGTTTATCCAAATATGAGAGCATTATGTTCTTCCTGATGTAAGTAGAATATTTCCCTTCCGAAGCATAGACTGCTGTTTCACTCTTATTAAAGAAGTGTCCCTAGTTCTTATTCACAATGAAATAGCAATTTCCTCTTTTGAGGAAGTATTTTCTATTGATGTACCTAATGCCCAAATATCTATACCACCTGCTTTGTTTATTAATGCTGCCTAAGACATAAAAGTAGTTGGTCTGGGAGTACTTAAACCCATGGGCTAGATATTTATTCATTTATTAATTTCATAATGGGCCAGTAGTCATATACTGTGAGAATCCTAAACCAAGAAATTAATGTAAGAATGCCCAACCTTAGTAACCCACAGGGGTACAACCCACAGAACTGAATGGGATAACCACCTGGTGTATGTTTCTGCACTTCAGAGTGTGGTTCCCAGGATAATCTCACAACAATTCCAAAAAGATTCAATAAAATGGAGCAAGAATTTGTTCATTAAGAGATTTAAAAAAGTCTGTCTACTAAGGATAATTAAAATACCCAGAGGCATAAAAAACCAGGATAAAAGTAGAAGACAAGAGCATTAAAGAGATAAATGTATTTTTGCTTTATTTTAAGAGCATGTATGTTGTGTGTGCCTGGCACCCGCAGAAGCCAACAGAAATGTTGTAAACTGCCCCAGAGATGCTGAAAACGGAACCTGAGTTCTTCAGGAGAGCAGCCAGTGCTTTTAACCACTGAACCATCTCTTCAGCGCTGAGCTCAACTTGGAAATTAGTTATCTGAATTAAGGATGGGGACTTGACACTTTCAGAAAAAAAAAAGAATACTGATGGTACAACAAATAGTTATATAACTAGTTACTTTCCTTCATTATAAAGTCCCTATGAAAATAATTTTTGCAAAAATGTAAGCCATCTGGGAGAGTTTTAGTCTCTTGACAGACTCCCATTTAATTTATGACTTCTTTCTTCCCAAGGGTACTGTGTACTGATTCCATGGACATCAAAGCTGTGTATGAAAGGTTGGAGCTAAAGACTGGTCCCTCATTGGATTTTAGAGCAAGATCTTACCTGTGTATCATTGTGACTTTGTGTTACTTGAAAGGTGCACCCACAGGAGAGGGGGGGAGGCAGACAGATACTGCCTATACAAATTCAGTTAAGCTGCTACAGTCCTTCTCCAGCTTCGTGAGACCAAATGTATTACTGTTACAACAACAGAGCAACTAAGTTGAAATTTCTGCAGACTCTGCATGTTCAAGCAATAAAAGAGAAATTTAAAGAATTGCATAATCAAAAAGTTTTAGGACATAGGTCCTTTTCCAAATTAAGTACATGCACACCAAAATATGAAAAAGTTAATTTTTGTATTCTCTCTCTTAACTTCAGTAGAGACGATAACACTTAGCTAGCTCTTTGAAATCTTAAACACATAATTTGTACAAGATTTTAGAATCAAAATTACATTTGCTGCTGCAAGAAAAAGCATTAAATTATAGTCCAATCAGGACTTGAAGTGTTCTGTGATTCTCTTAGAATATTTGATTAAAAAATAGATGCAGGTGTAATCAATAATGCATATACATTCAATCAAGAAACTTAATTTTTCTCCTTTAGTCTTTTAATTGAAACCTCAAAGAGTGTGTTTTTAAAGTTCTGTTATACCAAGAAACTAGCTATTGCTCTGCTGCTATGTATTTTTAATGTCCCTAAGAATTTTCTTCAAAGGAAAGATGTAAAACATTGGTGCTCATGAAATATCCATCTGTGTGTTACATCAATGGAGTAAAAACAAAACTGGAAGTTCTGTTTCCTCTGTCTGTTAGTCATGCTATTCAGGGATGGAAAAATATGCCTACATTATTTCTCATTTTCTAAAGGGGAGTGCCCTCAGGCTGTGGGAAGCTCAGTCCATGTCAAGTCAACTTATGTTAAATGGATTATACTCTTGGTTAAGTTCAATCAACACATCCCATATTTACAGATGAAGACTTGAAATGGGTAGTGATCTACATCAGAGAAATACCCTAAGCCTGGACAATTTCTGTGAATGCTTCCCCTTTGTCAGCCTGTGTCCTTATTCTCACAGATTTTGGAACTTCTCTGGTGTCACTCATGGAAATCTCCCTTCTCCTGACATCATTATCTCCTAAAGGCTCTACTTAACACTTTCCAGTTGAGAGTTGAGTATTAGGGTTTGAGTCCAATATTCCGTCTCCTAAAATCATTCAACTAGCAGAATATTTATTATTCACTATTAGTGATAAAAGATGACGTGCAAATAGACACATTCTCCACATCAATTCCAGCACTCCCATGCAACACCAGCAGGAGTTTGCCTATTGCAGATTTGGAACAGGTCAGCCTGGCCAGATCAAAAACATGTTTCAGAAGTCAATTTCAGTTAATGCACAAAGTACACATGAGGTGGAGGAAGATATCTTGGGTATCGTTGCGGGTTCAGATACACAGATTTAATGTACTATCATTAAGACCAGATATACGTTTATTTTAATTGTAATTAAATTTATTACAATGATGTAGATTAATTACAATTAAAATAAATTAAATATTATAAAACAAGAAAAAAATTATCCAGATTTGTTCGGCATGCTAAGATTCCCTGAAAAAGCCATGAAGTAATGCTGATGTGCAGAAACATAATATGAACTGTCTGCTGGAGAAGGAGACTCTGCACATCAGTGAGTGGGAACAGGAGTTACTTTGAAAGTGAAAGAGATTAAAACAACTCTATACAAAAGCCACTGGAATGGTTTTCATCTCCAAATTTGGTCTCTAGACCATCTGCCTCAGTTAGAAGCCAAGATGGGTGAAACAGAAGAAAACTTACATGGAATAACTGGTTACAACTAAAGTAGCAAAATGTTAGTATTTCTTTTTCATTTGATTGGAGCCTGGCCTTGTCTACAATAATGGAGGTGTGTTCTGATACAGTCAGTAATGGTGAAGTAGAAGAGAATCCCTGTAGGCTAGCTCTGTATGACTGTAAATGAAAAAGGTGATTGGGGGCAGCCTGGTTGAGTATAGAACATGAAAATGGTAACTAGATTCAGAACGTCATAATCTTTGTGAAGAAAAGACAAGAATCCTCAAAAGATGCTGGTATTCACTGAGTTAATATGTATCGATAGAGCACAGTAGTACAAGTCACTGAATTCCCTGAAATCTCTTTAGATGACTATTAAATGTATACTTCATGCATTGTATACTCTTCTACCATTTTTCAACAAATGTTTGTCCCTTCATGAGAACTCATTTCTGGGAGATAAAAGGAAATAAGAAAGGAAAATTCTTGAGAAAGCCAAACTAATAAGCTCTACTCCAGTAGATAAGACTTAGATGAGATTGTTCTGGAAAAAAACATACAAAACCAAAACAAAATATTTAACACAATGATTCCAAAGAGTCATGTATCAAGAACAATGGTGATAAGTTCATAGGAGCAATCCAGTCACAAGAAAGTTGAGGACAATTATCAGCTCTCAGCTTCCAATAGTGTTAATATAAGTGTCAATTTGTCAAAGAGTAAAAGCAAAAAGTAAGACAAGAAAGAAAGTATGGAACTTCAACTTTCCCTTAAAGTCATTGAACCTTGGTGACTTTCCAATGTGGACATCTAAATGGCTGCACTATTCATGACAAAAGTAACATTCTATATCATGTTTCACGTATGCCAAGAAGACAAAACGGTGAACTAAGTACTGCCTAGTATGCAAACAACCACTTCAAATAATTATATTAGCTTATTTCACCTATTAGAATTATATATTTCTAATAATACAACCTTAAAATTTACTTAGACAACAGGGTTGTGTTTTTGTTTATATATATGAAAGCAATATAATAGCTTATGTAAATATGTTTTTCTGTGTAAATTATCTACTTTAATAAGAACTACAGTGGATATCTCCCTTCTGTTTATACTTTATATATCTGTTTAAATGTCATTTACCTAAGATATATGCCATATCTTTTTTTTTCTTTTTTTTTCAATTCTTTTTTTTTAAATTTATTTATTTATTGAGGATTTCTGCCTCCTCCCCGCCACTGCCTCCCATTTCCCTCCCCCTCCCCCGATTAGTCCCTCTCCCTCATCAGCTTGAAGAGCCATCAGGGTTCCCTGACCTGTGGGAAGTCCAAGGACAGCCCACCTCCATCCAGGTTTAGTAAGTTGAGCATCCAAACCGCCCAGGCCCCCCCAAAGCCAGCACGTGCAGTAGGATCAAAAACCCATTGCCCTTGTTCTTGAGTTCTCTGTAGTCCTCATTGTCCACTATGTTCAGCAAGTCCGGTTTTATCCCATGCTTTTTCAGACTCAGGCCAGCTGGCCTTGGTGAATTCCCGAAAGAGGTAAGCCAGACCCAAAAAGAGGAACATGGGATGTACTCACTCATATTTGGTTTCTAGCCATAATTAAAGGACAGTGAGCTTATAATTTGCAATCCTAGAGAAGCTAAATAAGAAGGTGAATCCAAAGACAAACATATAGGGATCCCCCTGAATATTAACCTTCATCAGGCGATGAAAGGAGACAGAGACAGAGACCCAAATTGGAGCACCGGACAGAAATCTCAAGGTCCAAATCAGGAGCAGAAGGAGGGGGAGCACGAGCAAGGAACTCAGGACCGCGAGGGGTACACCCACATTCTGAGACAATGGGGATGCCATATCTTTTATACTTTAAATAAGTTTTACCTTTTTGACATTGGAGAACATACTATATTTTTAAATATAAGGAAGTTACTTAAAACTAACTATTCAAGGACCTTTCACACAAGGAAAAAAAGGAATAAGTAGAAGATATAATGTTTTATTCCCAAATGCTTGAATCTTTAGTTTCTCCATTTCTCTTCCTAGTGTGTGTTTCATTAATTAAAAAGGAGTATAAGAGGGGAGAAGGAAAAGTAGAAAGGAGGAGGAAGAAGGAAAGAAAAGGATGATTATATGGGCAAGGGATGTTGCAATATATAAGTATGGGTCCAAGGATATGAAAATGCATGGTAAGTTTTAAGAGCACATGTTACAGTGTTTTAACAAAGATAAATATGAGACATGTTTCATAGCAGCAGTGAGCTTGGATAATCTTTAAGTGCATAATAGAGATGAGTTTCTAGACCTAGATGCTTCATGGTGAGGACACAGAACCATTGAACGGTGTAAGATTAGAATATCACTGCCTTTGAAAGAAAACTATGGGGAATTGAAAACTGGAAAAAATATTGGAAGATTGCTAACTGGATTTCAAAATAAAATGTGTGAGAATAAAATGTTCTGTTAAGAATAGCAAACAATAATGTCTTAAAAAGCAAATACAGTCTACAATGGACGATCATTGAAAAGTATTAGGATGACTATTTTTTACAGTGTGTGAAGTTTTTTGATCTGCTGCTGTCTTCCTCAATTTATTTCTTTGGTATTTTAAAGTTATATTTATATAGGTCTTTCATTTCTTTGGTTATGGTTAGTTCCGTATGTGTGTGTGTATGTGTTTGTGTGTGTGTGTTTTGTCTGGTATGAATGAGTTTGTTGTCCTGATCTCTTTTTCAGTATGTTTTTCATTGGTATATAGAAAAGATATGACATTTGGGGTTAATTTTTGATTCTGCCACTTTGCTGAATTTTTCGGATCTAAGGTTTTTTTTGGTGGAGATTTTATGGTTTCTTAGATAAAGAATCATATATAGATAAAGATAGATAGAATCATCGATAAAGTATCTTTTCTTAGTTGCACTGTTTTTTGTTCCTTCTCTTGCATTAATGTATTTAATAAAACTTAAAACATTGTATTGGACTGAAAAAGGATGGAAAGAATGGACACCTTTGTTTTGTTCCTGATCTTAGTGAGAACTGTGAGATTTTTAGTTTTTCTTCATTTTAACATGATGTTAGCTATAGGTTTGTTGTCTAGAACCATTATTAGTATATAGTGATTATTCTATTGATTCCATTTATTCTTAGTCCATCATCACTTTTTTCATGATGGATATTGAATTTTGTAAAAGACTTTTTCTTTATATAGTAAGAAAGCCATATAATGATGGTCTGAATATGTTTCTATGAAGGATAACATTTATTGATTAATATTCATATTGAACCATTCTTGAATATCTGCAATGAAACTCACTTTTTTTGTGATGAATGACCTTTTTGATAAG
Organism: Microtus ochrogaster; assembly: GCF_000317375.1. Taxonomy (NCBI): domain Eukaryota; kingdom Metazoa; phylum Chordata; class Mammalia; order Rodentia; family Cricetidae; genus Microtus; species Microtus ochrogaster. Next base: position 62,901,105 of record NC_022012.1, read on the forward strand.
AACGTGAATTTGGTTTTCTGTAGTTTTGAAAAGATTTACTTATTTTGATTTTATGAGTATAGTGTTTTGCCTGCATAATACAAGTGCTCCATGGGTATGCCTGGTACCCACGGGGGCCAGAAGAGGGCACTGAAAACTCTGAATCTTAAGTTATGGATACCTCTGAGCTACCATGTGGGTGCTAGGAAACAAACCTAAGTCCTCTGCAAGAGCAATCATGTTCTTAACTGCTAAACCATCATAAATCTTAGTTTGGCAGTATTCTATTGATTTTTTTTAAAAAATCTATGTTCATCAGGAAGTTCAACCTATAAATTTCCTATTTCTTTTGACTTTATCTGGTTTTGGTATCAGTGAAATGTTAGTTTTATAGAGTGAGTTTGGAATTTTTCCTTCTGTTTCTATTTAATGAATGATTTTAATATTATTGGTAGTAATACTCTGCATTCTGGAACAATTATGGAGTGAATCTATCTGATTCTGAGATTTTTTAGGTGATACTTTTGTTACTACTTTGTTTTTTGGGGGAAACTTTTTGTTTGTTTTTTGTTTTTAAAGGAACAGAGCTGCTACAATGAATGAATATACATACACAAACGTGTGTATGTGTGTGTGCATGTTGTAGAATATTTGTTTGACTATGCCAAGAGGAGTTGCATTTGTTTAACTATGTAAAGATGTGTTGCATTTGTGTAGTTATGTAAAGATGTTTTACTCTTTTACTTTTTCTCCCTAAGACACCTGATTGCTCTAATAAAAAATAACTGGCCAATAATGAAGGAGGAAGTATAGCAGGACTTTCAGGCAAGGAGAGAGGAGAATAATAGGACATACAGAATGAAAAAAAGAAGATATAAAGGACCAGGGCAAAATGGAGATGAACAGAAAGAGATTGAAGTAGTTAAAAGAACTACTGGGAGAAACCTAACCTAAGGCTAAGTGTTTATAATTAATAATAAGTTTCTGTGTCCTTATTTGGGAGCTGGTTGATAGTCCAAAAGAATGTGCCAGTGACAAATGGCACCCAATGTAGGGCCCAAATTTTTACACAGGGCCTCAGAAAACTAAAACAAAAACCAACAAATAAATAAACCACCCCCCAAAAAAACCAACCAAGCAAATGATACAGTTTCCTTAAGAGACACTACTAGGCAGCAGAACACTTGAGCAGCTGGCATGCTAAATAGAAAAAGCAATCTAAGTAAAAACACCTGCCACATCACAAGCACCAACTTCCTAAAGCTGAGGTGGTAAATACAGCTTTATTTTTACTATCTTTAAATGTATGACTATCCATACTCTTTATATTACCTTTACGGTCTGTTTATTCTTTTTCATCTCTCTCCCAAGCCTATATATATTTATCCAACACTGTGACCCTTTTAGAGTTTATTTTCCATCTGAATCTGTCTTTATTGTATATCTGTAATTATTTTCTGACCAGGAGTGCACTTTTTTCTTTTAAATGCTAAGGAGACATGGCTAGGACCAACTTTGTGGTCCTGATTGTTGGCTTTGCCTAGTCCAATGTGGTGGAGGTATGTTTGCTGCTCTAACTCCAGAGTTACAGAGTCTATGTCATCATTAAGCAACTAGCAGCATGCTGCTCACAAATACCATTTAAGTGCTCAGTCTCCTGAAAGAGTCAGAGTTTATGATGCCATCACAAATGAGAAACCATCATTTCTTATGCTGAGGCAGCAAGTTTTCTGGTAAAGGAACCATGATGCTTCTACTTACAAATAGCAACAGCCTATCTGAAAAAAAAATGTGGCTACCAAGAAACTACTCTTAACTTTGTTCTTTTGTGCCTAGAATTCCATTTTAAGCACACTCAGGTTTTATGTTCATGTAGTTGCCCCATGTTAGGTGCCAATCTCTTATTAGAGGCTGCTCATTTGTATTCTGGCTGCCCAGATCCCAAATAATCACACTGAACTATATTAATTGTATCACTGCTTGGCCAATGACTCTAGTGTATTCCTAGCTAGCTCTTATACCTTAAATCAACCCATTTCTATTAATCTGTGTATTGCTACATGGTTGTGGCCTACCGGTAAGGTTCCATCTGGCATCCGGCGTCTGTCTCCTGTGGTAGTGGCTGCATGGCATCTCTTTGACTCTGCCTACTCTCTCATCCTCTATCTGCTTGAAATTTCTTTCTTGCCTTATTCTTCACTGCAATAGGCCAAAGCTGATTTTTTTTTAACTAATGGTATTCACAGCATACAAAGGGGAATCCCACATTACAAATGACCCAGGGAATTTTGCTATTTCTTTTCATATTCATTGAGTGGCTCTTTGTATTTTTTTTTAAATTCCTTGACTTTTTTGATAAAGCATATGATTGTTCTTTTAAGCTTTGTGTCTGGGTGTTCTTCTAGGTAATTCTCATTGGGGAGTATTTCTACAGGGCTGGTGGATTTGGGAGTGTTTGTGTGTGTCTGGGGAGAGTCATACTGTCTCAACCTTTCATATTTTTTCTGCAATTAGACCTTGGAAAATAGGTTTCTTGTGTTGGTTGTGTATTTGTTGTGGCCAGAGCAGGGTGGGGTGGTACACAGGTTGTGCCCACCTGGCCCAAAACTGCAGGTTAGGAAAAACACAGGGGTGCTCAGCAATTGGAAGTGGGGAGCTTGATGTGGGAACCAGGAGAAGTCTTAAAACAGGGAACTGGTCAAGGTGCAGACAAGGTAAGGCCAGACAGATTTACCAGGTTATGCTGGAGCACAGGATATATAAACCTATTTGGGCCTGGAGGATGTATCTGGTCCAAGAAACATGTGAGTTGGAAGTTATTCTATGGAGAACAAGTAAGTTACCTATGTCTGCACCACATGTGTTGAATAGAAGGTACCTTAATATGAAGGATGCAAGACTTGGTGGATTCTAAAGGCAAGAAGAAAATCTGGAGAAAGTCGGAGTTGTAATGAAAGGAGAAATGGAAAAAAATGGAGGGGGGAACAAGAACAATACAGATGGAGGGGCATGGAAAAATAAACTAAGTATCTTTGAAAAAGCCATAGAGAAACAGTATATATTTTATTATTATATTATATATTATATCTATAATGAGAAAATGAAGTTATAATGAGGTGATATATAAGTATATATATAAATATATATCTATATCTATGTCTCTATTTCTTTCTCTATATCTATATCTACATAGTGAAGCTATTTCATTTGAGGTGTTAATGGTCTCCCCAAGTGTCACAGACTAACAAAAATCCCCATTATCAAATATTAGTTAGAAACTTCCCAATATCCCCCTTGATCTGTTGGTCGGCAAAGTCCAAGCAAGTTAAAAACAATATAATGTACTGCTATTGTCCTTGCTTGCTTTCCAGAACTTGAAGGTAAGTCTCTATTCTACAGACAAGACATTCTTCAGACGAAGGACTTGGCAGAATTGAGTTAGCAGTGATCTGGAAGCCCCCTCCCTGAGGACTACCTCTCAGTATATGGAACTTCTACGCAAGCTGCCAAGAATAAAAATCAATCAGTTGTCCTAATCAGTTGTAAAGTCAATGAATCACAGTGACCAGCATCCAAAATATCCACAAGGCTTCAATAATGGCACATATATCTTGTGGGGAGAGGGGTAAAGACAGCTGTTTAACTGGACTTAAGGTCAGCACAATAGGAAGAAATTTATGCTTAGTACTGGAAACTGAGCCCAGTATCTGCAGCTGATAAAGTCGTTTACACTAGAGAAGAACCTATCACTGCCGTTTTCCTAAACCAATATAATTTGTAACTGTATTCTAAATAACATAATCTTTACTCTCACAGATAAGTGTAGCTCTCATCATTTATCAAAGAAGTTCTTTTTGCATTAAATAAAAACTAAGAGAAATACACAGCTGCTCAAAATACGGGGAACAAATGGCCATGGGTTTCTAAAACTTTTGAAATATAGGATCTTGAAGTGGAAATTTTCCTTCATGTTTTACCCGTATGTTTGGCCGTAGTGGAAAAGTGATAGGAATCATTGGTGTTAAGAGTCAGTTGATGACTCCATAGCAATAGTGAGAGTACAGCTGGCATAGACAATAGAAAATGAAGGCTGCAGGGTGCGATAATCTCTTACGGCACTGTTAAGTCGGCTCCCATTGTTTCCTAAGCAGCTGTAAGACAGATAAGGCATGGTTGAAATTGATTTTACTGATAGGACCAGATGTTAGCACAACGGCAACATCAAATGAAGACTATGATGGGGTGATATCCAGGCCTTTGACAGATCAGCAAGAATAGGAATCTATGGATGAATTGTTATCCAACATGAGCTTTAACAGTCTAATAACAACATTAAGAAGTGCCCATCTCTGCCCATCAGACTTATAAAAAGCAGCAACAACACAGATTGTTGGGGATATTTTATATTATTAATTTCAATGTGACAATGTGTGATTTGGAAGGGTTTTTCAGTTCTTCAAAGAAGCTAAGAGCAAAAAGGAATATTTACTCATTATGCTGTTATTTCAGCCACATTTCCCTTAAAATATAAGGTATATATAAAAGAAATAGAAGGGGTGCAAAACAGCTCAGTTTGTGAGTGGATTTTGAAGAGTAATATTCTCTTCATGAACATTTACTTATGTTCCCATATTAATTTCTCAGATTTCTTTTGTAAATTAGACAAATTAAGATGGTTGTAATTTGAATGTTTAGAGATGAGTTTTCTATTTAGAGATTTCAGTGTTATAGTACAGAATAGCACGCTGTAGAAACAATAAACAGTCTTATTGGCTCTAAGCTGGGCATTTGAACTTAGCTGTTCAACTTGGATGTAACTGGTAAACCTTCCCTTTCTCTAAAACAGAGACTTATGCCTCAAAATTGATTTTTTGGTTTCTAGTTTACTGTTGATAGTGTATATAAGGCTAACATGCTGTGTTGTTAGTTCATGCAGTTTATATGTGGTTGCTTTGCCAAACAAAGTTAAAGGAAAAAGGATTTTATGAGGACGTTCCACGTAGTTTTCCATACTGCCAGCAGTAATGTGCACCCCACCCAAAGGGCTCAAGGGTTCTTAATTATTATTCTTGAAGATTTTTCTTTCATTTTTATAAAAGCATGAGAAAAATAGCTCATTTTCATTTTAATTTACATTTCCATAATGATGAAGTTGAGCTTTGCTCATGTACCTGTTGGCTATTGTTATGCCTTCTTTTGAGATATGTCTATTCAATTCCCTTGTTCATGTTTAAATTGGATTATTCATTCTTCCAAAGAGGTGGATGCACTGAATGCTGTCAGGCGACCTCAGCTGAGAATTCTTGGAATTAGGTTGCATGGTAAAGAGAGAGAAGAAAGCTGAGATTTCTGGTTTTTGCAGCTTCCCTCTGTGGGTCTCTGTGTATCAGCACATATTCTCTGTGGATTCAGAGACAGCTCAATTACTCTTCAGCAACCTTGTTTATTCAAATTTGAAGGAGATTGGTGTTACCTACAACCAAAATATCCTTAATTAAGATCAAGCTGTAATGTATAAACACATCATTTCCCTTTCTTATTAAGAAAGGTCTCGTAAGGACACAGCAACCATCTAGCGTGAATGAGGCTAGTAATGGCACAGTCTTAGACGAGCCTGAGAGCCAGTTCAGACCTTTTAAATCTCACTGGGTAAGTGCTGCCTATTCCAGTTCTACACATACCCAGCTTGGGATTATGCAGAATCAAAGTCGGTGTCCTTCCACTGAAAAAAGGACATGGAAAATCATCTTCTTTCTCTGAAGCATATTAGATCTGATGGCCTTTGTGACCTCTAGGCTGCTCTACTTTTTCCACTACACAGCTGGCAGAGCCCCTTAAGCCATGACCTCATTCCCTAAACTAGGGGATTCTTTTTTGTAGTTCCTGTGCTAAGTAACTTTTTGAAATCTTCTGGGTTTGATAGTTAATGACATAACGATTAAGCAAGAGATGCAAGAGATGCTGTGCCCCCCCCCCCCAAGGAAATTCAGAATTCCAGAGAATAATGATTCCCCCAAAAATGTCAGTCCTGGGTAAGAGGAAGATTGTAGTGTGTATCCATACCCAAGGACAGCTGTTTCTCTTTGTATTGTGCTTTCTTGGTGCTAGAGTTCATGATCCTCAGTCTATTGACACCAGGGTTTTAAGTATGCAGAATAGATAAATTTTCTTTTCTTTTTCTCTATATCAAAAGGAAGGTCCCAGTAATACCTATATATTGCCTTTAAAATCACCCCACACCCTTGACTTCTCTGTATAGACTTGTTTGTTTTTCTGTTTCTGGTTATTTACCCAGAATAAATTATGACATATGAAGAAACAAATGAGCATTCATTTAGTTTCTCTTAATTGATTCTGTTTGGTCATAATTTTGTCTCAAGTTCCATCAATTAAATATTAAATATTTAAAATATAAAAACAATATAACATACAAACAATTTAACTCATGCAAACTTTAACATCACCTCTTCTCAGTGACTATTGCTTCATCATGCTTTTCTCCCTTGTGTGCCTCCACCATGCCTCACTTGCTCCACCCCATCCTTGACCTGAACCAGCATGAAAAGTTCTCAGCAAAGTGGAAAATGTACTGCAAGAATGCTCACAGGTCACCAACAATACTCACAGGTCATCAAAAACGTTTACAGGTCACCACCACTACTTTCCCCTTACATACAGGTTTGAGAAGTATTTTTGTACCCTTCATTTATCCTTGGTTTGTAACAGATGTTAGTCGTCCCAGCAGATATTGTACTGGTACTGTTGTTGGCCTAGATTTCTTACTGCCACTATCTTCCTAACACTGAGTTAGTATACAAATAAACTAATAAATAACTGTGTTGGTTAGGTTTTCTGTTTTGTTTGTTTGTTGTGAAAAGACACTATGATCACATCAACTCTTGTAAAGAAAACCTTTAATTGGGGTAGATGACTTAGGGTTTCAGAAGTTCAGACCATTATCATTGTGATGATGAGCATGGCAGTGTGCAGGAAGATGTGGCACTGGAAAAGATGAAATTCCTGTATCCTGCAGCCAACAGGAAGCCAACTGATTTAATGGACAGTATCCTGAGCATAAGAAACCTTCCTAGACCAGGATGGAGGGGGGAGGACTT
>NC_022012.1:62908383-62972501 GCF_000317375.1 Microtus ochrogaster
TCAAAGCTCACTCCTTTCTCCAACAATGCCATACCCACTCCAACAAAGTCAAACTTCCTAATAGTCCCATTCCCTATGTGATTATTGGGGTGAATTGTATTCAAATTACCACATTCCATTCTCTCACCCCCCCATAAACTTGTAACGATTAACGATATGATCATGCAAAATGCATTTAGCCCAACTGAGTTTATAATAGTCTCAACAATGTGTAAAAGTCCAAAGCTCAAAGTCTCTTTTGAGATTCATACAATCTTCTAACTGTAATCCCCATAAAATCAAAATTTGAAAAAAAGATTACTTACTTTCAACATATAATAGCACAAGGCTTACATTATCATTCCAAAATGTAGGGAAGGGAGCATAGTGAGGAAATACTGGGCAAAAGCAAGGTCAAAAGCCAGCTGGGCAAACTCCAAATTCTGTATCTTTGTGTCCGATGTGAAAAGGTTCCTCTGATCTCCAACTCCGTTCAGCTTTGTTGACTGCCAAACACTTTTTTCCCTCAGGCTGGCTACACTCTCTGTTAGCAGCTCTTCGTGACAGGTATCCCACAACTGGCATCTCTAACATTTTGGGATCTCCATGGCAATGCAGTTATCAATTTCACAACTTCACACAATGGCTTCTCTACTGGACCTCCATTCGGGAACACCCATTGAGAATAAGGCCACTCCACTGTTTAAAGCTAAATTTAAAACAAGTTTTAGTTAAACAATGCCTGGTGTATGGGCTCTGACCTAGTCCATACCCAGGTTTCTGGAGAAAGGGCCCCCAAATAGAGTTTGCAGCTACAAAGAAATACTCATAGTTTATTACATTCCCCATCAGGTTCAATCAGGGTCAAGCATACATCCTGACACACCTCCAGCCTACATTCAGTCAAGCATGTATCCTGATGTATTTCCTGCCTGTGAACCTCCTGGCAAATATAGTCAGGCTCATCTTGAGCAGGTAAGTCAAACAAACATTTTTTTAGACGAGTGGAAAAATATGGCTTGCTTATGTCCCATAAAGAATACCATCCAGCATTTCAGGAACTATCTGTCTTTGGGCAAAGGGCTTATAGAACAGAGGCAAACTTAAAATGTAACTTTGTGTCTCAGACTCTAACACTTGCTTTGTTTCAGCTACTTTCTTTGAGCATAAGGTAAGTTTCTTAACCTTTTTTCTTCTATCCTTAACTCTAAAGCCAAAACCACATGGCCAAAATGGCCAAGTTCTCTTGTTTACTGGGACTGGAACATGGACCCCTTCATTCAATTACATCTTCACCAGATTTCTGGTTTTCACTCTCTAAGCTGGGCTGCCCTGAAACTTGCTCTGTAGACCAGTTGTCCTCAAACTCAGAGATCCACCAGCCTCTGTCTCCCCAGTGCTCAGATTTAGTGCTGCACCACACCCAGCTCTAAGTTTGTATTTTTCTCTTTTCCAAAAGTTTAAAACTTAGCTGTGTGCAATCTTACCCTGAAGATCACCCCCTTTATTCTGTTTCTCATTCCATTTATCTCCTTAGACACAGAACTTAGCTCTTTTCCACTTTCTGTTGCTTTTTTTTCTCCTCAAATATTTTTTTCTTTCTAGCTTGATCCTTCTCATTGTAGATCTTCACTGAAGCTAATACAAGTAACCACAAAGTTTTGAGATGTTTTCTGCCAATGGACTTAATCCAAAAGACTTCACTTTGGCTTCAAGCAGACTCTTGGACATGTGCAAAAGGTAGAAACTTTCTTCACCAAAATATCACAAGAACAATCTCCAGGCAACATACTAAAATTCTCCTCTTCTGAATGCTCTTGAGAGAATCCTCCAGAAGTCAAATAACTCTTAGCACCTCTGTTTTCCATGCTCCTACTAGTATGACCATTAAGCAGCATTCTACTGCTTTCAAAACCCAAAGTACCAAAGTCCAAATTCCTCCAAGCAATAACATGGTAAGGTCTATTACAGTAATATCCTAGTCTCTTGTACCAACTTCTGTCTTAGTTGGGTTTCTACTACTGTTAAAAAGACACCATGACCATAGCCACTCCTACAAAGAAAAGTAATTGGGGTAACTTGCTTAAGGTTTCAGAAGTTTGGTCCACTATCACCATAATGGGGAACCTGGTCGCATGTAGGTAGATGTGGTCCTGGAATATCTAAGAATCTTACATTTTACAGGCAGTAGGAAGTCAATTGCCACACTGGGCAATATCCTGAGCATAGGAAGCCTCAAAGTCCACCCCCAAAGTGACATGACTTCTCCAATAAGACCATACACACTCTAACAAAGCTACATCTCCTAATAAACTATGAAGTTATGGGGGTCAATTACATTCAAGCTACCACAATAACTGATTTCATACCTGCTACAAGGTAACATGGAATTCTTTAAAAGTAAAATTTATCATCATTCTTCGAATTTTCGATTTCAGGGTAATAATTTACAAGCCTGTATTTCTCTTGACAGATCTACAGAAGAAGAAACACCGAGGAAAGGTAAAAACTATGTTACATTGCCCAGTGTTTCAATAAACAATATCCTTTCTTTCAGGAACATCAGACTTCTCCATGTTCTCTCTGAACTTTGTAATTGCTTTTCATATCTCCTTAGCTAGATGCCAGATATGAAATGGATTCAATAATCATTGCAAAATGAAAGCATTTTCACTACTTGCCTTGAAGCCAGCTGCATCTTAAATTGGTGAGAAATTCTGAGTAAGCCCCAAGCACTGCTAGCTATGCTACTGGACTGTGAGGAGCTGGAGATGTGGGGAAAGTTTTAGAAGGTGACAGTATCTTATGATTTTATTCCTGCCTTTTCCTTAGAAATTCACGCAAGAAGGAAATATATAACATGGAAAGGGGAGGAGGAGAGAGAATGACGTGGGGGATTTATTAGATACCGGGGCTCAAGGTTATCTTAACTAAATTTTGATCCCCTAAGCTGTCCAATTCACTCTCAATGAACTCTGATAAAGCAACATTTTTATCCATCTCTGTCAGAGACCATGACATGGCACAATGATCAAGACCATAGCTCAGGTCAGTCAAAGGCCACAGGTCATCCATGGGTATGTTGGATTTAACTCTCTGTTGTGTTTGAAACCTTGTGAATGAGAATGTTTTTATATGGAACGATTGTGCTTCAGGCCCAAATGGAATGTCTCCATCAAATCCCTCCTCTCAGAGCTCTGGGAACCTTGCAGTAGAGGAAGCATAAAGAGTGTATGAGTCAGAGAGGGTGAAGAAAAGCAAGAAAACAAGACCTTCTATATCCTATTATTGAAGCTCCTATGAACTCATAGTGACGGAGACAGCATGCACAGAGCCGGCATGGATCTGCACCAGGTCCTCTGTGTGCATACATATGATGGCTTCCAGTTTAGTGTTTTTATGGGATCCCTAAGTATGTGAACAAGTGTGTCTCTGTTTCTTGTGCATTCTCCTGGGCTTTTTGCCTTCTGTTTGTTTGTTTTGTCAAATTTTGATGTTTTAGTTTTTATATTTTATTTTATTTTTATTGCTTGGAAGTCTGTTCTTTTCTAATGAGAAGCAGGAAGGGAATGGAGTGCAGATGGGGAGGAACTGAGAGGAGAACCGACAATCAGGATAAGTTATATGAGAAAAAATATTTTAAATAAAAGAAAAATAAACGAGCACAAAAGAGTGTGTTTCGGTTCCAGCCCTACTAGTACATATTATTCCATATTCAAACGTACACCTCATTTTTTTCTTTCTTGAATCGGTGTTATACATGTATATCATGTGTTTCTGTCATATTCACCCACCACCTTCTTTTGTCCCCTTACCCAGTGAAACTCTTCTTCCCAATGCGCTCCTCTTCCATATTTGCGTCCTGTAGTTGGAAGTTTCCCTCATATCTGCCAGTTTCCTAATAAACATTTAGAGCTTTGTTTGGCCTATTAGCTCAGGCTTTTTATCACCTTTCTTTTATCATTTTTATTAGTCTATGTTTTACCACAAGACTTGTGGCTTGTTACTGCATACCTTGTTTCACCGGTGGCTGTTGGCATTTCCCTCAACTATGCCTTCTTTCTCCCTGTATTCAGTTTAGCTTTCCCATCTAGCTGTATTCTGCCCTGCCATATGCCAAAGCAGATTCTTTATTAACCAATGGTAATAAAACATATTCATAGCATACACAGGGGCATCCTATATCAGTATCCTTTATTATAACTCCCAGTTTTTAGGAGGGCTGCTTGCATGCTCATTGTTTAGGAATTATTTACTAGAACAATGGCTACACCACTGAAAACATTGACACTCCCATCCACAGGAATCCTTAACTGTCAATATTTCCTTAGAGATGAGCCCTTTCCCTATTCATTATGAAAGGATGATGGGTATAAACATGGTACACAGGTTTGCATGCAGGTAAAACACCCATGATCATAAAATAAAATTAAAAAAAACTCTTATAAAGAAACAACCCTTGAATTTTTTCCGTTATTTTTTAATTTTTATTGTGGAAATGAAGATAATTTTGTTTTCTGAGTAATTCTCAAAAATTAAAAGTGTAAGACATTCTTTAATGTGTTTAGAATTGTGCTCTTTAAATTGTGCACTAAAAAGAAGAGAAAAATCTGAAACTATTATGATATTTACTATATTTCAGTAGTGCTACAAATTCTGCCCTCTTGAAGAAGCTTATATTATATTTCAGGAACTTGTATTATATTCTCTTTGGAGATAAAGATGTCAAATTCCAAGGAAATCCCCAGAACTATAAACAAAAATGTAGAGTGGGGGCACACAAATTTTAATACATAATGACATTCTGAAAGGACTTTTCAATCCACTCCTTGTTTTACTATTTTCTTGAAAGCAATGGCTTTTCTTAAATGAAACCAGGAAGAAAACAAGGATTCATTACTCACAAGAGCAATGCTAATTGTGAAAATTTAATGTGTGTATTCTTGAATACAAGGAATTTAATATGAGTTACTATTTCTGCCTAGACATGAAACAGTAATTATCGTCGGGAAGTATGGGAAACAGGGACTCACTTCACTTGGTAACAGTGTGTCCTTTGTAGACCAGTGGAAGTTTCTGGGCGTCAAAGGGCCAGCGGGATTTTCGGGCTAAAAATTTTAAGAGGTGAGCCTGACCTGAATTAATATGATTCCGATCTTGTATCAAATTACTGACATAAATTTTGGACAAATATTTTAAATTTGCTTGTTAAAACTATTAACATTAGAAAAGACTCCAGCCGTTGTATCCCTGTAGGTTCCCCTCTCTCTGTTTCTATCTGCTAGCCTTGTGAATTGGTTCACTTATCCACTACAAAAAACACGTTGGGAAGGATGAAGGGCAAAACAGAGAGTCAGGAAGTTCTTTCTTATATTAAGCTAAAACATCATCTCTTATAGCATGTTCCTGCTTTCTGTTTTAGGAAATGAAGATGATTCAGCAGTCTTGCAATTTTCAATTCTTCCCTTCTTTAGAACAGACTTCATAAAGCATGCTTAAACTTTCCTTCCAGCATGTGCTTCTCAGGACCTCCTCCCAGTTCTGATTGTCTGTTAACTCTTATGTTCCGTGGCATCTCATCTAAGTCATTCAGTGCTTCCCTTCAGTAGGAAAGAATTTCAGACCTTGAATTTTAATCCCCATGCACAATACTTGTCTGTGAGAATTTGCAAATATATTTTCAAATGACTCTAAAAAACAAAGTTTAATATAACTAAAGAAATGTACAGCGCTGTGGTTTGAATATTTGCATCCACCAAAATGCATCTTGGAATTTAATAGCTATTACATCATTAAGTTTAAAGAGGTGGGACCATCAAGATGATTTAATTATGAGCTTTCTGCATTTACTGGAGAAATAGTGCCTTCATAAAGGAAGGTTTAGTGTTTCATCTGATAATGTATCAGATAACACGTCTTGGTTTTTTTTTTTTTTAATTGCCTGCCTCCAGAATTTTGGAAAATGAATGCTTTCTTCTTAAGTTACCCATATTCAAGTATTCTTTCACAACAATGCAAAATGCATGAAAGGAATTTTGTGGGCAGGACAGCAGTTAGCCCATATTTCGCTATCATCATATGCCCTTTGCAAAAATATGTGAATCCCCCAGGGATTCAACATTTGCACATACATTGGACTGCAATTTAGAAAACAATAGCATGTATTCTTTAATTCTTAAAAATTGCTGTTATACAAATTAAATTAAGACTACATTCAGGACTGCTAACTCATCATGAATAATACAATAATTTGTGGTTGTTTATTAGATTTTGTGAGAAACTGGGCCTGTGATGTAATTGCCCATGGTTAAAATAGTTGAAAGGATCATAAGCATAAATGTAACAAAAAATCAATTAGCCTTTCATCCTTTGTTGCCCCTGTTGTGTAGCAGTGGTCACTTATTAGCGTAAACCAATCAATGATAGCAGTCAACTAAGCAGTCTCAGTGTTAACCTATGAATGCAAGTATTTGTAATGTACTCTTCATTATTTAAGATGAGAATCATCTGCTCACTATTTCAGAAGCAAGTTGAGTTTGTCAAAGACTCACAGGAACAGAATGCAAAGAATTGCAAAACTATAAATGCAAGGTCAAAATATACTTTATTACTACATTGATGAATTTTGTTCATTTTTACTTTTCATTTATTCTTTGAACCTTTCATACATATATACAGTGTATTTTGATCATACTGAACAGCCTACCTCACACACAGGATATCTCCCTCCAACTGCCCCCGGAGTCACCAACCCATCTCTCTCTCTTTTAACACTATTTTATTAATTATTTGAGAATTTCATAGGATGTATTTTTGTCATATTTATTCATTCATTCAGCTTCTCCCCTTATTCTTTCCAGATATGCCCCACCTTCCTAGCCTACTTCATATCCTCTTTTATGTTTTTACTTAATATCCCATGGACTCCAGGCTGTTCATATACTTCTGGGGAAGACATCTACTGGAACTTAGTCAGCTGACCAGGAGTCACACCCTTAAAGAAAACTGACTCTTTTACCCCAAGAAGCCATCATCTGTAACTCAGTTGAGGTTGGGGCTCATGAACTTTTTCCTACTCTATGCTAAAATGCTTTCTAGCTTGACCTGTACAAGCAACCATAGGTGCTATGAGGAGTTCAGTGGTCCTTTCATGTCCAGAAGACTTTCTTTTGGTCCAGTCCTTCCTGATTTCTGGTTCTTAGAAGCTTCCTGTCCTCTTTCCACAATGGTGCCTGGATGTTGAGCATGCAGATGTCCTATTTATGGCTAAGTTCCTGACAGCTGCTTATTCTCTGAATTTAGACCAGTTGAGAGTGTTTGTATCAACCACCATCCTCTGCACAAAGAACTTCTCTGAGAGCCACACTAGTCTACAACTGGAGAAATAGAAATCCAGAGACCAGTTTGTTACGTGACCAGTTAACAAAATAGTAGTAGCAGGTCACCCCTGGGGTCACTGAGCTCCCAAACCTTGAAAATGTACCAATCAATTGGCTCTTCAACCCTCCCCCCACTGAAGGTATAGCAAAAGCAAATGAAATCAGCATGTTACAGAGACATCAGCCCTCCCATGGTTTACAGCAGCAGAGATAGTAAATCAACTTGTATCTATCACTAGGTGATTGTATAAAATATTAAAACGCAAGATAAATATCCATGGTGGAATGCTATTTATTAGAAACATACAGCTGTCATTTACAACATGTAGGGCAGGCATAATCTGGAAATGAACTAAATATCACATGATCTCTCCTCTAGGTGTGATATGAGACTGTCAGTCTTGAGTAGAATAATGGTTATCAGCGGAAGTGGGAGGAGGAATGACGGGAAAAAATCCGGAGGAAGACGCTAAAGTCTTTTTTAGCCATTTGCTGAGTAGGCTTCTGTGGGGGATTTTATTCTCATGTTATGCAAACATTCCTCCTTTGGAATTTAAAAAGTTATCCCAATTTTAAGCTGAAGCACTGACATTCATAAACCCTTCCAGAAAGTCAGTGAAGATAATTAATGACACTCAAGTCTTTAACTGCAGAGACATGGAAGAAAGGAAAAATAGAAATAGTTACCAAGAAAAGGAATAAAATAAAGAAAAAAGAGAACACCCACAGACTTCAGAATGTGTTTTCAGTTGAATGAACCATTCAAAGCTGACCTGGACCACATAGCAGAAGCAATCCTATACCAAAATTATGGGCTGTATTTGATATTTATTTTTAAATATTTTATTTATATATTTTTGTAGAGTGTTCTATATGTATGTTTGCATGCCAGAAGAGGGTGCCACATCTCATTACAGATGGTTGTGAGCTACCATGTGGTTGCTGGGAATTGAACTCAAACCTCCCGAAGAACAGTGAGTGCTCTTAACCTCTGAGCCATCTCTCCAGCCCCCATATTCGATATTTACATATAAGTATATTCAAAACATTTAAACTGTCTCATCTCTGTTTTCAGAATCAACTCTGTCTCAACAACAAGTAAAGCTTGGTGAAATAAGGGTTAAGTAATTTGCAAAAAAATAGGAACAAGAAAAGATGCAAGGAGGGCGTATGCTTGAGGGTCTAGAAATTATCGTTGTGAAAGTAAATCAATGGAGTTTATTCCTGGGTGTGTGGTTGTTGATTTGATTGCTTTATGTTATTTTGTTTTTCAAGGATGACAATCACTGAACCAGAGTATTAGCATGAGATCTTACTTGACCATTCGTCTGAACCTTGGTTCAGATTCCAGAGCTAGGGAGCAGGTACTGTGAGAACCTCTAACTGCCTTAGGCTTCTACACAGATGGAAGAAAGCCCATTTCTGCACAGAGAATCCTGGCACATTAAAATCCTCCATAATCATCTTACTAATGAATTTACTTACTATTTAGTAAAAACATAGTATCCATGGCATAACTATACCATTTCTTCCAAAGTCACTGTTTGTCTTTGTCACTTTAAATTTCACTAATTCAGTGTTTTAAATATATCAAATCTTCATAGAAATTTCGTAGAATAAAACAGGTTTGGAGGAAGTTCGATTTCTATACATGCCTTCTACCTGGAACTGTGACTTTCTTTTGACTACTGTCATCTGGGATTAATTGAAAAAGTTGTGACTCTGAACTAAAATCTGCTCTTTCCTGAGAAAAACCAAGGTTAAGAAAGGATGTGACATTTTAGTTGTCTTTGACTTTGCATAGAGCTATTCCTGATAATAGGTACAACTTTCTCATTATTTCTAACATATCTTGAAGAGAAAATGATCTATTTAAGGTGTTAAGACTGTCAGTAAACATCTAAAGAGAGCCACTGGGTGCCCTTGATTATTTCCTCATTTGTAAGTAGAGAACATCTTATTGTAATAAACTGATAAAACATTTCCTCTGCTTCTCCCCTCTGGGAAATTTGTCATTTTGTCAAAGGGGTAAAAGGAAGGAGGCTCAGCTCTACTTTGTTACTCTCAGTATCCTGAAGAAGTCCCTTAACAGAATCTTGTAGAGATCTTGACTAAGGTCAAAACAATTTGTAGATTCCACACACAAAAGTATTCCACAAGTAACCAATATGTAGCAGAATGTAAAAATGTTTTAATACAGTCTTAAGCATGACTATTAAGAGAGAAAAGAGATACTTAGAAAAAAAATGACACATCCCAGAGCATGGATGTGGGCTTCTCTAAGCAAGTTGAACCCACTTAATTGTCTTTACTATAGTTCATACATAGAATTTTGGCAGTTTTGACTATGTTTCCTTCAAAGGATTGCTAAGGTAGCTAAATGAGATGATTTCTGAGGGCCTCTGCCAGGATCACACAGGAGTGGGGAAAGGTAGGATGGCTTCTCTATAAAATTGACAGTCTGTGTGAGTGTCCCTAAAAGTATCTAGGACAAGGAATGCGGCCTACCTACGGCCAGATTCATTGCTATTCTAACGACAATAACAAAAAAAAAGTCCTAGAAATGAAAAGAGAGTTATTTTCATGGCATCAGCCTTGCTGCACTGTTGATAGCTCTGGGGCTCTTGCTTCTCAGCCAGTTAGGGCATCAGTCAGATTCCAGGGAGATGGATTCGTTCCTGCTACATGCATACTTCATGTTCCCTATCCATGGTGCCACACTGCAGAAATGACCATGATGAGGAAAACTGACATTTGACAAAAGAGTACTATCTACTGTTAAAAAAGTAAACCTTAGGTTCTGGTCAAGAATAGTGAAAAGCATGTTGGGAAAGCATGTACCTATAAAAGCTGAGACTTCTTGTATTTGGAATGGCATAAAAAAAATAACTTCAAGCCAGGTGGTGGTGGCGCACGCCTTTAATCCCAGCACTCGGGAGGCAGAGGCAGGCGGATCTCTGTGAGTTCGAGACCAGCCTGGTCTACAGAGCTAGTTCCAGGACAGGCTCCAAAGCCACAGAGAAACCCTGTCTCGAAAAACCAAAAAATAAAATAAAATAAAATAAAATAAAATAACTTCACCAGCTCTATATTATTAAGTGAAACATCACAGCACAACGGATATCTACCAAAACAAAAACAAAATCATTTGATATTGTTTCCTAAAGAACAGAACCTAATGTTTCCTTAGTTTGCTTTTGTTTTAATTTTAGAATTACTTTCTTCTTTTCTTTGTCTCAATTTCCTATAGACTGAACCAAATTTTACAACATAGTATATGGGAGAATGAACAAATTACAACATATAGTGTGTCTAAAATATTTCAGGGTACAGGGTGAAGACTGGTTTTTCTTAATAATTCACATAATTTGTTGTGTTCTCAGGTCAAGAGCAGCAAGCACTTCATCTTGTACATGAATTGGATACAGGGAAGCTTATGATTTCATATTGATTCATTACAGCCATGCTGGTTCTCTGGAAAATTCCAAAAATGAAAATCACTCAAGTATGGATATAAATAAAGACTTTTGAAAGTAAGTAAGAATGACTTGTGAAATTGTTCATATCACTTGGCAGTCCTGACACTAAGTGTGCCTGTGTGAGAATGTGCAGACTGCATTAGAAAAATAAGCATAATGTCGTCCCCAGCTAACTATGCCTTTGTTTTGAGACACAGAGTGCCTTTTCAAAGAGGTACTTTTCACAAAGATTACAGACACGAGAAATTTCCCTTGCAAGTGAAACATGGATTATATCTGTAGCTATAATTTTCTTTTGAGCCTATTATTACTGTAGGAACTTAGTTCATCTCAGGTCTTGATTTACAGAGAGCTCATTGTTTGATGTTGGAGAAGTTTAGTCACCTCCAAAGCGGTGAGGATATATTTGAGTGCCAGGAACTAACCATCACCTATGTGTTTAAAAGTCCCTATGGCCTTTGACTCATCTTTAGTAACTCTGAAATTCCTATGGGCATTAATGGGCTTGAGAAAGATATTGGTGTCATACCTAGGTGGCCTTGCGTATAATAACGAGCTGATGGATTCCCAGAAGTGCAGTCACCCCCCAAATTCTTAACACTCATGAGGTTTCTTAAGAAGATTCTATTTATTATTACAGTTCAGTTTCATATGTCTATCTAAGAGTTTTAGTGATGTTATTTAAAAATACAACCAAGAACCATAATAAAAGGAAAATAATTCAACCAATTTTGCAAGACTTTAATCTGAAAATATATAAATTAAACTGTGTGCATCTAGATACTTTTACATGAATGCTTTTCTGTCTCAAATCTGTATTAGCAATAACATGGATGGAAAACATTTCCAGCTCATTGAAAGGGTCAGCGACTCCATTCTATGGGTCACAGAGAGTTGACCGCGTGATCTTATGAATAAAATTTTATTAAAATAAAAATACATTCTTTTCCTTACAATATCTCCTCTCAAAAGCTGTAATAGGTATTTGGAACAGAAACTAGATGGCCCCCAAAGCCCAGAATAAGTTGATCATTTTCAGAAAGTTTGCCCACCCTTGCTTTTAATTAAGGCATGCATCTGGAGGGCTTAGTGTTACCTCCAGAGAGAGGGGCCATCGTGCAGAGAATTTTCTCTCTTCCGATGCTGTTACAATTATTAATAAATGTATTTTAACTAAGAGTCAAGAAAGCTTTAACTTTTCTTTGTATTTAATCTCTAGTTTTAAATAAAGTAAAGTTAAAGCTTTAATAGCACATCCATGAAAACCACCAGCTAGCCAAAAGTCTCCCTCCAAAAATAATTGTGATCAGATAGCCTTGTAAGGTATTAGAGAATTGCTTCTCTCTAGTGTTTCTTTTCCCTGCATTATCCTTCTCCACACTAACTCTACCAGGGAAACTTGTGGGATAGTTGAATATGATGCTTTCACTTCTTGACTTTTAGATGAATTGCAATTTTGCAATTTTCCCATCTAAGGAATCATTCCTTCCATAATGAAGAGAGAAGATATCACATAGTGAAGACAGAAAGCTCACTCTTAGAATGCTCTTCACTCTCTTAAAAGAAAACCTCCCTCATCTTCTCTTTTACAGTTAAAACTCCCATTCATTTGTATCTGTTTTTCCCCTTCAGATCCATTCTTTTCACCTTTTCCCTGTCTTTGTTTTAATCAATGCTCCATGTTAGTTCCAAACTAATTTTTCTTCTATCTATCAATGTTTTCTTTCCAAATTTTAGACCTAATCATCTAAGTTGTCTATCTAGGTGCCTCAAATACTCCTCCATGATGGGAGAATAAAAGCTATGCCCTCAGTGTGTTTTGTGGAAGACCTGCATCGGTAGATTCGGTCTGAAATGCCCCTGCATTTGTCTTCACCTTCAGGGCTCTTTTTCAATCTTATAAGACGTATCAGTTATTACCAGGGAGTTATCACCAGAGTAATAGTTCTGGCCACATGGGTTCCATCAGTTTGTGAGCCATCACTGGGAGTTCTCAACCTCTATGTCCAGATCAGGAGACCTTTACAGCATCATGGGGGCCAGACAATTTGTACTTTTTCACTCAGTCACCCTGGACTATATTCAGGAACATGATGTAAGATGCACAACACATACTCTTAGGTTTCAAATGTTTACATAACTCGGTAGAGGAAAGCAACTTAAAAGTTATTCTAGGACCAGGTGACAGAGACCTAAGTGAGTTAGGTACCAAAAGCTGACACTATTGTTCTGTGAGTTGGAGGTAACCCAGGCATGGTTGGCTTTCATTATGTTTCACTCATCAAGCCTCATCTGGTAATTCTTTAAATAAGCTAAACTATCAATGCAGTCCAAATTATCTTTGAAACTTTTATTTTTTTTCCAGGCTTGGCACTTAATAATGCATTGAGCTGGTGAGGACACTACATAGCTGTAGGCCCAAGTAATCAGGAGACAGAGATAGAGTTCAAGGTCATAGTAATTGCAAAAGGAACTTGAGGTCATCATGGATCATTCGCAAAACAAATCAGAACAAATTGAATCTCTTTCCATTTATACAGCTATACACCAAGCCCTATCTCACTCACCTTCCTGGAACACCTGGTCTCAGTTCTTCCAACATCTCAGTCTTGGTGTAAGGTCTTAACTAAAATGCCACCTGCACTCAGAGCTTTGAAGAAAAATCTCCTCCTATATTTATTGGATGCTTGTTTTCCTATCAAATTGATTGACATCTTCTTATCTTTCTTCTCTCTCTGTGATGACATGTCACTTGTATAACATTACTGTTTGTCAGAGTGATGGATATATAATGGAAGGTTGATACCTATTGTGTTTGTAGCACTGAAATGGACACTATAAAAACTAGAACTTAGTTGTTTATAAATAAGGCTCTTGAAACTCTGCTTTAACCCTCTAAGTCAATGCTGCTGCTCTAGTTTATTCATTTAACTTGTATTAACTTGGTATTAACACATAACTCACTTTCCTTTCCCAGAATGAGCTCTTCAATTATCCTTTGCAGCTCCTTTATTCATTGTTATTCAATGGAGTCTCTACTCAGCAGCACTAACAGAGAGTCCTTGGGGGAGGTGTTTTGAGGTGTGCTTAGAATGGTGTTTACCTTTGGGTTATTGCTAGCATTAAGCCATTCAAGGCTATTGGAAAATTCCCTCTTCAGTTATATATTCCAGTCTGTGAATTATCCTCTGTCCATGAATATTTATTATAATTATCTGAAATATTAATGTATACTGTATATGATTTACCTTCTCTGTTTTATAAGATACCTAGTTACGTTAGAAAATCAGAAATGTTGTGACAGTTCATCAGTTTTAATGAGGCTGATATAATCTTACCCAACATCTCCTCTATGGATGTAGATGGAACAGAATTTTTCCCCATGGCCTAAATTCACTTTCCTTTGTAATGATTTCTTTCTTGTCTGGCATATCTCTGCAGAGAGGGCTAGGTGAGTTCCTCCACAGAGCAGTCCTGTGGCATTCTCAGGTGAAACACAGTACAGACTGCAAGAGAAGTTCAGAGTCCCCCAACGCTCTCTCCCCCCTACTGATCTTTGACATTTATTCAATTGCCGTTTCAAATCCGAGTATTCATTTGTACAGTTTTCAATTCCAAGGAGAAAAGCCACACAAATCTTTCAGAAAGGAGCCTTTTAGAAGCTCTTGTTAACAGCTGTTCTGAGCAGCTGGTTTGAGAGTCAGTAAAATCTGCAAGTCATCCTGTCCCTTCTGCATGGCGTCTGACTCGGCTGAACAGCTTTAAATGTCGGAGCTGGAACACTTACAGATGGCAAGGGGGTTTTGAAATGTTTGCCTTCTCGTTTTACCATTTGTTCACCCGTTCATTTTTTATGTCAAGAAGATTAGAGCGCTGAGATAAAGAAACTACTATTGGTTGTGTGCTTCACATAGGAACAGAGTCAAATAAACCCTTTCAAGTCATTCAAGCTAAAAATAATTGAACTCTTAGTTGGTAGCATGCTCTTTTCTCATCAAGAAAAAGTGACAGATGTGTTTGCTCTGTAACACTTTAAGGTATCTTAAACAACAAATGTTATTTTATTCCCTTATGGAATTAAGCTATATAAGAATTCAAGATATTATTTTATTTTGTAAACTGAAGCACCTTGGACACCTTTCCTGTGATTCAGCAAGAAGAAACACACCTCACATGGGCTTACGGAAATGACCAAGGAGTTCAACAGCTTAGATTAAATTGCCCATGAATCCAGGAAGAAATCTGACTTTATTATTGAGCAAGACTAAGTAATCATTAGCAGAGTTAATGGAGAGTGTTTTCTGACTGATGTAAACACTAAGATGGGGAATATCATTTATGTAGGCATATCAGAATTATAAATGATTGATTGAGAAGTTAATGAAGACAAATCTATGAAAGCAACTATTCAATTTTGTGATTTTTCACTGTCTGTGAGATGTGTTCTTTCTAAACAGAGTTTGGGTGGGGGTGTGTTAGTTTGACATGGAAACAGAGCACACTATAATTTGAACTACTTATTTCCATAGTGTTCTTTCAGTGGTTATGAGGTGAGTGATGATCTAAGAATTCCCCAGGGTTTTGTAGAGTTTCAGATGACTGAAGATAAGGAAATGATATCTCAGGCAAAACATTATATAGTCCAAAATTAAGGAAATAAGAAAAGGTAAGGAGAGAGTTCAGGACCTCTTACCTTCCGTTGGTGATCTAGCGCAGACTCTGTGGACGTCAGTCCTCAAAGCATTGTTTATGTCAGTTGTACCATTCCTGGGCATGTAAACCTAAAACAATCACAATCTGTGTAGGAGGAGGGGAACAAGTCCTCAGCGAATGTGTATTGTTTGACATGTGCATAGCAAGGCCAAGATCCATAGCCTCCCATGCTTGAAAATGGCAGAGCTTTTCTTTTCACTTCCCACTCTGAGGCGCAGCTCAGAGAGAGGGATGACCAAGTCTTCCTCTGCTCTGAGTAAAAATGTTGACAGTGTTTTCAGAAAACATCCACCATAGCTTTCTCCCTGGATATTAATGGCCTGAAGACTGCTCCTACCAAGACTCGTTACACCTGCCTGTTCGATTCAACCATTTAGCAAAAACCCTGCTTCCTTGATTTAAGCGTATGCAATAAACCTCACCTTCTTGTTCAGCTTTATGCAATAAACATGCTGAGTTTTGGAAAGACAGGAAGCTGAAGTTTCTCCAATTGGGAGCCAAGCTCACCTGATCCCAGCCTTTCTATATATCTGTATATTTATCTCCCACTCTATAGTACCCCAGTCATGTTCATTCCTGGAGCCATACTGGACATGGCATCCATGTAATAAAGACACCACAACTTTTAGCACTGATGCTGCAGCAATAATCA
Source organism: Microtus ochrogaster (assembly GCF_000317375.1). NCBI lineage: Eukaryota > Metazoa > Chordata > Mammalia > Rodentia > Cricetidae > Microtus > Microtus ochrogaster. The sequence continues at coordinate 62,924,586 of NC_022012.1, forward strand.
CAATATCCAAGTTATAGAATCACTCTAAGTTTTTGTGTGTGTGTGGTCATGAATAAACCACAGCATCTGTGCCCTTAAATCATTATTCAGCCATAAAGAAGAATGGAATTGTGTCATTTACAGAAAAAAAAATGGATGCACAGGGAAATTACCATGTTAAATTAAAATAATCTCAGACAAGTATCATGTGTTTTTACATAACTTAAATAAAAGAGAGAGAAAATATAAATATAGAAGGATACCATTAGATTAGGCAATGTGAGAAGAATTATGGGAAGTCAAAGACAGGGTAAGGACAGCAGACATTATCAAGTGTGTTACATATGTGTATGGAGTCAAAATATGAAACGTAATACTATTTACAATTAATACACACTACTAACAAGAGATGAATAATGCTAATAAACCAATAGAGATGGTCATTTCACTCACTAGGTAAATTTAGGATGAATGCTAGTAAGTGATGTTAACAAGTTCTCTTATTTGAGAACTATGTATTGTTATCTGGGAAAATATAAGTGATATGTTGCTCCTACTTTACTAAAAAGAATGATGAGATACCCAAGAATAGTTAAGAGTGACAGGTATGGATCAGGATCTAAGTCTTCTGTAGAATTAGGCTAAAAAAGTGTAGAGAACATAAATAATTGAAGCCTTATTTATAAAGAAGATACCATTCTGTGCCATACAAAAGATGAGGAAGAGAAGTATTTATAGCCTGAATATTTAGCTGTTCTAAGTTCCTATGAGAGAAACTTACCCAAGTCAACAGACATGCTCCACATCCATATTTACTTCTATAGAACCACATACTGGGAATCTGTTCTACTCCTAGTTGATGCTCTTCCTGTGGAATCTCCATCATCTCCCCATCACTCACTTTTTTTTTTTTTTACTCCTTGTAGCTCTGTGCAGGCTTCCTGCCCTCTTGAGTTCTGTGTAACCACTCTCCTGTCTCTCCCAATATTCCTATAACATGATTTTCATCTCTACTTTACAGCACTTTGTAGGATTTATGCAGTGACCTGCCTTTTACAAACATGTTTGTCTAGACTCTCTTCTCCCCAAGAGAAAGGTAACTGTGTTTTCTCTATTATGTGTATTTTCATTGCTGAATAAAGTATTTTATGCATTTAAGTTTCTCTTAATTTCTTCAGTACAATATAAATGTCAAGAGGTCTTAAGAAAATTAAATTTCTTATAAACTCAATTATTGTTTATATACACCATCTAACAGAGAAGAGACTAGCCAGTAAATGGTTATTGGGCAGTTGAACTATGACTAGTATAAACTAACAGTAAGCATAAAACACATTATATTGCTGGACATAAGATATCAATCTCTCCATAATTTTAATTGATCACATGTTGATGGTTTGAATGTATCCATTTAAATAACATAAAGTATTGAATTTATCATATCATTTCTTTGAAACAGAGTCTGATTATATAGCACAGATTGGCCTTGAGCTGGTGACTATTCTTTCTTACCCTCTCCAGTTGCTATGGTTGCAGGAATACATGGCCAGGCTCCTCCTGGCTATTTCTAACTCTATAGCTAGTGACTCCTGGGTCAAAACTCAGGCTTTCACTGGATTTTTAGAATGGTGTCTCAAAACACAAACAAAATCTATCCAGTGCCACCACCAAAAACAAAACAAAATAGAACTTGCTCCTAGTGATAATTTATAGAAAGCCTTTAATTGAATATGAAGATGGAATGTTTTAAGAAAGGATTAGAGACTATCAGTCCTTATAACGTCCTAGTCTATCAATTTTATCAGACAAGCCCCTTGTGTCCTAAGGATGTTAAAAAGTAGAATCAAGTTCATTAATATACATATATTTGGAGATTTCTTTATATATGAGATGGTGTTACAACAATAGAGGGTACACATTGACAGGCCAGATCTCTGTTGAGTACCCAGCATGGAGTTTAAAGGGTAGAGGTCAAACAAGGAACAAGCAGATGGTGTATAGGGACATTTCATGTTTCTTTTGCATGCTTTTGAATACACCTCATAATGACTTTTGGCCAAATTATAATGGCACAAAATCTAAATGTGACCAGAATTTTCAGGACCAGAAATCTAGAGGGAAACAACTTTGGGTTCCTGGTCTGACAAACAATAACTCTGGAGCTCATTTCTTTTTTGATTAAAAAAAAATCCCTGTACAGTTTCTTAGGATGGTTTCTACTTCTTATGAGTTTTACCTTGAAGTGATCAAGGTGGATGGCCCAACTTCAAGCCTCTCATCTGAAGATAAGAGAGCTTTTATTTTTTCCTTTTAACAAGAACTTTCCAGGAACTTTCAGAATTCTTCCAATTATTGGTCATACTGGGTTACATGCATATGCCTCCTGCACAGAAATCTGATAAAAGGGGAAATGGAATCACTCCGTAGCTGATCAGCTCCAGGACTTCCTATGGGTATACTAATCTGTGGATGCTCAAGTCCCTTATATAAAGTGAAATATAGTGTCTGCATATAACTTGCATACATCCTCAAATAGCACAAATTTTAATGGGTCTTAACAATGAAATCCTGGAATCAATATTAGTGAGTGAAAGCTGAAAGACCAGAAAAGCAGAGCAGCCAGCCACTAGAGTTCTTTTTAACTCTACCAAATCCTTGGACCAAAAGGAGGAAGATCCTGTCTCTTGAATCCTCAGACTGAATGCCTTTAGCACCCGTCTCTTCCCATCTTGTATTCCTCTCTCTGCCCAGTCATGCCCTTTCCTGTCCCTATCTTAGTGCTGGGATTAAAGACACGTGATTCCCAAGTACTGGGATTAAAGGTGTGAGCCATCACACTTTACGGATGCAGAACCTATAAAATAATGGAAAATTGTCAGTAATGAGTTCCAGGCTTTGGAGTGAGGTCAGAAAAAGGAAAGAAAATTAAAAATAGTCACAGGGTCCGATTTTTTTTTTTTTTTGAAACAGCATCTCACTGTGCAGCTCTGGCTGTCCTGGAACTCATTCTGTAGAACAGGCTAGCTAGCCTTGAGTTCACTGAGATCCTCCTGCCTCTGTTTCCTGTCTGCTAGGATGGAAGGTGTCTGCGACCATACCCAGATGTTCTTGATCTTTTAATTGTATGTTAATTAAGTTGTTTACTTTTATTTAATTGAATTTAATTAAAATATATTATTTCTATTTCCTTCTCTTCCTTCTTACCCATGTTCCTGTGTCTGCACTCTGTAACTTACTCAATACATGTTTCTATAGCCATTGTCATGATGCTTTCCCAATTAGATGTGTCAAATAACAGTGAGTGAACTGTAAATAGAGGTCCAATGAAGATCTGGGAAAATGCCTGCCCCATACTTTAATCTTTTCCTTGTTTCTACTTACGCACCTTTGTGTATTTTTGGCTTGCACTGTGAAAAGGGTACCGAAGCTCTAACTATTATATTATCTATTTGCTGAAAATATAAAAGACAGATAAATTTGCTCAGATCTTTAAAATTTCAGTAACTACTTATCAGACTTACTCATTTTACATGGGGAAATAAATCCTCTTTTCTTGTTCAAATCTTTAGCTTGGTGGTTTCTTTGCCCATGTAGATAAACAACTTTAATGATTTCATTTGATGAAAGTACTTCATGTATGAACAACATGCTGTCAATGTGAGAAAGTGTAGACATAGGGAAAGCCCAAATCAAAGGATTCTAAGGCCAGACAGAAAGTGAGATCTGAGAAATTCACAGTTCATGGATGTATTGAAAGGGAATGTTCAAAGAAGAAACAAAGGACTTGTGGAATAAATGTTCTTTCTGGTCAATTGTTCTGTTGTTCTAAAATAGAACTAAAAGTGAAAGGAAGGCTGGATTTGGATCTGAGACCAGGTGATGCTACAGAAGCAGCAGACTGAATGAACAATGGATAAGTGAGCAAGTTTGCAACGGAATGGACAATAAGTGGAAGGTGTGAAAATGAGGACCGGGTGTTTATGCTCATCTTTTAAGAAGGCGTGGAGGTGAAAGAATAGTTAAGTAGAAACTGGAGTAAAATTTTCTTTATCTTTAGTATAACTTAAAAAAAAACACAAATGGGAAGAGAATGTTTAGAGATGAGAAGTCAATGAAGATTGGGAGTGGAAAATAAATCACAGCCAAGAATACGTCAGATTTTTCTAATCTTTTGACATGGTGACATAACATTGTCATCTACAGAGTTCATGCTCTGAGGACTGTGGAATGGAATTTAAAAGAAAAAACTCTCATTATGCTTTAAGGAAGTTTAGATTTTGCGTTGAGCCTTACAGCTGCCCTGATGTGCTTGGACCACAAATTGAATATTCCTGGGAACAGAACAACCAGAAGATTATCTCCACAAAGGAAGTGCATATCTTTCTGTAAAGAAAGACTGGGTATGGGTTAGCTATGTTGCTGTAGGAAACAGAACTGCGAGAAAAAGGCCATGGCAAGTATTTTTTCATTCACTTTGTTAAAGCTTTACTAGTTTGTCATGTAAACAGACTAGGGGTGGTGCAGCATCTTAGGAGTTAGGGCTTTGGAGGGACACATAAAGATAAGATTGGACAAGCAACACAGTACACTGCAAAGCAAGCGGAATATTGAAGCCGGATTTGGAACACTGTATTCCTGCCATCTGCTTAGACTCTGGAGACTGGTCCCATTTGAGTCCCTAAAGGTAAACACTTGAAGATGCCACCGTTACACTTTCTCCTGGTTTCCATCAAATCATATTTTTATAAAATTAGACAGTTGACAGACTCCCAAGGAAACTTGGGCAGGATGATATTACAGAACAAGAGATATCCTGAGTGGATTGAGCAAATAGATGTAGAGTGGTAGAAACGTTGAGTGTAGGGAACAGGAGGGAACACTGTTGGCCAGCTCAACAGGAAGTAGACTGTGCTGAGTGGTGAGGGTCTTTCACCCTTGTGATTCAGCTCTTGCTGTCTTTCAAGCATCATGCAGGAGAGCAGCAGCTTTCCAGCAGTTTCAGTACAGATCCTGTGCAGCTCTGGATACTGTAACTTAGACATTGAAATGCATAGTATGATTACCCGTATCTGTTTATAATAAACATCTCTATGTGCCTCCAGGCTTTCTGATTTGTAGTTTTCAGCCTTATTGTAAAGTCTATGGTGAAATCTAATTTAGTAACAATGTTTTAACTTTTGGATGCAGTTGTTATATTTTCTTGTATTTTACACTAAACAATCAGTATAGATTTGGATAATGTAAAACCAAAAAGCAAATTTCCAACTATGTATCTTTGGAGTCCATAACAAGGTGGCATTGTCTTGCTTTCTAATCAAATACTGTCAAGCATCAGATAGCATAGTCTTGAGACATGTATTTTCCTGTAATGTCTATACTGTGTGAATATTAGTGTGCTCACACAAAACCATATCATGAAGACCAGTCATCCAATAGGGCCTCTCCATGCCACCTAGTAATGACAGACATGAGGCACACATGGCTGTGCTGTCACATGGCATCCATCTGATTACAAACTTTTTGTTTGTTTGTTTGTTTCGAGACAGGGTTTCTCTGTGTAGCTTTCTTGCCTTTCCTGGAACTAGTTTTTATAGACCCAGGCTGGCCTAGAACATACAGATATCCACCTGCCTCTGCCTCCCAAGTTCTGGAATTAAACGCATGCGCCGCCACCACCTGGTTGATTACATACTTTCAAAGTAGAAGTACACTCTAACAGTAAAGCTTCTATAATGCATCAGTAATGTGTTTGTTCACTGTGATGCTTCATTTCTAGTTCTAATTTTATTACATGTATGCACCACAGTAGGTTTCTATGAGTTTCTCCATAATTCATGAATATTACATTGTGCTATGACTTTACCACTGGCTGCAATGTCATCAGTAGAAGGACATCTTTTATGCCCATGGTAATGTTATGAGACTTCAATTGTATTTGTGTGTATTGTTGACCCAAATGTGACAGACTGCGTGTTCTTGAAGTTCTGTCATCATAGTTTCTGAATCCTCTAACAGAGTTCTCTGGGGGGCGGGCAGATGAGAATTCAAGGAACACTCAGCATCAGCATGTTGCCATGTTTCCTTAGTGAAAGAGAAAAGCTTTCTTTTTCTAAGACAAAGCAGATCTTCTGAGCTGTGATTTCATCAGCTATGATCAGGGAAGGAAAGTCCTTGCTCAACTTGGATTGAGTGAGACATCCTTGGAACTTGTCAAACTTGTTCAGCCTGCCTAAAGTCTCACACTAGGGTGTGCACCTTACCTTGGCCAGCAAGCCTGTGACTAAAGCTGCATTTCCCACCACAGCAAGTTTTGTAGAAAACCCATGAGGAACTTTTCAAAATGCAGTTCAGATAATAAAGACTTTGGTGAAGTCTGGACCTGCTATACCAGATGCAGGAAGTTCTCCATTCACATGGAAGAACAGCTCAAAATGGTGGAAAGTGGCATCCCAAGAATGACTGGACACAGGATAAAGCAGCACCTGTTTCTTCAAATTGGAGATTTCAAGGTTTTTGAGGGTGTCCTCCACATGGTCTTGGAAGCAGAGTCTGGGACAATTCTTGTGGAAGAATCCTCCAGGAATGGTGGTCTTAGCTAAACAGCCCTGAGCTACTCTCCAGCTTAAGAGTCCATTAGTAAAGGCATTGTCCAGCATTTTTGTAACTTTATTCTTTATCAGACATTAATGGATATGATTACTTTACAAAATGATTCTCAGATCAGTTTATGTATGAGAAAAAACACTATATGCATGTATATTCTATACATATCTGTGGCACACATTGTCATATTAAAACTTCAAGTAAGTCTGATTTTTAATCAAATATTTCCCCAACTTTTCTAATGCAGAATTGGTTTGTACTGTGTAAGATATTTCAAAGATAATTTTGTTATTTTGCTTTAAATTCTGCATAATATGGTAAAGATAGGAAATTCATAGTGCTTAACAGTTACAGGTGATTTATTGGCATAATGAAGCGTTTCCTGGAAATATTTTGTATTTTTTTATTCAGGAGTCAAAAATGCATAAAATTTTGTCTTAACGTGCATCTCTTAGTTAGATATGATGCACCCCTTTAGTCTCAGCACTCAGAAAGAATAGGCAGGCTGATTTCAGGGAGTTCCAGCCCAGCCTAGTCTACATAGTGAGTTCCAGGCCTGTCAGAGTTTTATGGTGCTACCCTGTCTCAAAACCAACCAACCAAATCCAAAACAATCACAAACAACAAAAAGAAATATAGCATGTCCTATATTTGTCTCTAGATGTAATGTATAATTCAAATTATCTGTCATCCACTCTATATAGCATTCTGAAGGTAAGGATGTAACCAGTTGTGTGGGTGGGGTGGGTAGAGAGACAGAGACAGACACAAAGAGACTGATTCTTACTTGCTGAGTGTCTGTGAACCTGAAAGAAGTGGGGGATAATAGGTTTCCAAGTTACTCCATGTCCTATTACTGTAAAACTTACTCATGAATGATAGCAGCAGTCACTTAAGTCGCAAAGTAGAAGTGATGATGGACATCAGGTTCAGAACCTTATGCTGAAATAGCTTTTAGGAATCAGCAACTTCTTTGAAAATAAACCTCTAAAAGCGTATTGGTGTACTGGATTTGGTACTGGGAGAGATAAATGCATTAATGGAAAAATACGTAAAACCCAAAGGCATTTTTAATTTTGACAAATACACTATGATCAGGTGAGATTTTAACATTAGAAGAAGCCAGTTGAAAATGCACACAAATTCTAGCATGTTAGAGAATCTTCTGTTTTTGTTTTGTTTTCTAAAATGAAAGATATTTCTCAGAAAACCACGAAGGGGAAGAAAGAAGTTTGAATTTCCTCTTAGGAGTCTAAGAATCATACCTTCTGCCTTTGAGTGGATTATATGAACAAGCATACTCCGTAAAGTAGTCTTATGGCAGCCTCTGAAAAAAACATGAATGAATAAACTTTACAAGATAATGGAAGGAAGGTTGGCCAGGCCTGGTGGTGCATGCCCTCAATTTCTGCACTTGGGAAGCAGTGAAAGAAGCAGGTACATCTCTGTGAGTTGCATGCCAGCTTGGTCTACATAAAGAGTTCAAGGACAGGTAGTTAGACCCTGTCTCAAAACAAGCGTACAAGTAAACAGAGATAAAGGAAACAATTTTATCCTTGGCACTGATTCCTCTTGTGGAGATTATTCTCTTCATTTAAAAGTACCCTTTGATAAGCACAATGGGAGGAACCGAAAAGCAGAGTCAGCCAAGAGAAGGGATTCTGTAGGAAAATCACTTTCGGTTCTTACAGGAAGGAGGAAAATATGATAAGGAACAGAAAGATGAAAGAGACATGAAAGATCCAGTGGAGTAGCTCGGGGCAGTAAAACTAATCAGGAGTCCATCAGGGAAAAGTTTTAGCAAGAAATGATGTAACGTTATTGAAAACAAAGGATGTCCATTACTCTTCAGCTTTTGGCAGCTTGAGTATTTGAGAGTTTCTGTTTGCATGAGGCAGGTTGGAGCTTAGCGTGGAAAGCATGGATAAAGGCTGAGGTTTTGAGTGACTGGACAGGGTGAATGGCAGTGGGAAGTTCAGCAAACCCAGGATAAAGACCTTGGCTACTGTGGGCATACTGTGATTACCCAGCTGACCGCCAGGGATAGAGACTGGTGTTTGCACACGGTGAAGGAACAAGCTCAAGTTTATTTATGCTCAAAAGAGATGATACCATACTAAATTGATGTAAGATTGACAACTGATTTTAATGACCTTTACCATGGTTATTGGGAGTTGGTAATGATTCTGAATAAGACTTTCCTCATATTATGCCCAGTGGCCATGAATGGAGTATCAAATGTGGCCCACACCCACACTTTTTTCGCATATATAATGTTTAAAGAAATGAATATTTTTCTAACAAAGATGCTAGTTAATGAGTTTCTTGATGCTAGAGCAGAGTTGCTCTCTCCAAAGACTGACAGCAGGGGTCCCATTGCAGGGACAATATCCAGATAGCTCTTTGAACATAGAGACATCAAGCTAGTGCCTGTAGGGAGCCTTCACCCTTATGTTCTAGTCTCTTTGCTTCAGGAAGGTACTCTGACAGCTGCCAACCCAGCCACAAAACCCTGGACCTTCTATCTGTCCTGCTTGCAAGATGTGCTGGGGCAATGGTAGCACAGTACTCATGGGAGCAGTCAACCAAAGTCTGTTTTAACTTGAGGCCTGCTCCAGAAGAGGATGCCCATTTCCTACACTTGCTTAAACAGTCTGGAATTGGAGACTGGATAGCCCTAGGGTATAATTAAGCAAGAGTAACAAAAACATCTAAAAATCAAAAGTCAAATGAAAGATTCCTGATGATATTCGGATATACTCATAGATTGTTGCCTTTTTCAGTCACCATCAGAGGGGCTTCCTCCACCAGCAGTTGGGAGCAGATGCAGAGACATACAGCCAGACGAGAGAGAGAGAGAGAGAGAGAGAGAGAGAGAGAGAGAACTAAATTGGAGATTTCCATCTCTTCTCTTCTCAGAGCTCAGGGAACCCTACTGAAGAGAGGGAGGAAAGACTGTAGGAGTCATAGTGATGGAGGATGCCAGGGGAACAAGGCCCACAGAATCAACTAAGCAGGATTCACTTGGACTCACAGACTAAAGTGACACAGGGCCTACATGGATCTGCAGGAAGTTCTCTGCCTATGTGCAATGGCTGTCAGCTTGGTGTTTTGTGGGACTTCTCTAACAGTGGGAACAGGTGCATTTCTGACTCTTTTGCCTGCTCTTAGGACTCATTTGCTCCTATTGCGTTGCCATATTCAGCCTCGATATGAGATTTTTTTTTTGCCTTGTCTTATTGTATACTGTTTTGTTAAGTTTGGTTGTTGTCCCTAGGAGACCTGCTCTTTTCTGAAGAAAAAAACAAGAAAAGTGGATCTGGGAAAGAGGGGAGGTAAGTGGGGAGGTAGGAGTAGGAGGGGAAATTGTGGCCAGGAGGTATGATGTGAGAGAAGAAACCATTTTCAATAATAATAAAAAGATAATAATTTCATCATACTTCAAATCAAGAAAATAAAATGAACACTCATACACTCAAAATGAAAGAAAGAAAGAAACAAAGAAAGGAGAAAAAAAGAAAGAAGGGAGGGAGGGAGGAAAGAAAGAAAACAAGGAAGGAATGAAGGAAGAAAAGAAAGAAAGAACATCCAGAAGTGCAAACAGCAGTGAGCCCAAATTTCCTGGCGTTTACCAGTCAGATGCTGCATGGAGAATACTCCCTTAGTACCTGTAGGCAGGCATGCTCCATTCTAAACATCTCTATCAGTGTCTGAGGATTTACATTGCGAACCCCTGCATCTTTTGCCCTGCCTAGGGGATTTGAACTAGTATCCAACACTCTATTAAAATCCCTCTTCTAATAAAGCTAGCAACCATTAATATTAATATTCTACACACGGTTCTATGCCTAGGAAATTAAATTGTACAGGAGCCATATTTTAAAAAATAAGAACCTTAGTTCTGGATTTAGATATACAGCTCTCAATGTTTTGAGCCTCTACTTACAGCTTCTACATACCAATTCTATACATATAAATAAAATTTAACATAATGGATATAATGAAAGCAGGGCTTTGTATTTCATTATTGTATTTATGATTAACCTATGTGAACTAACCTATTTCTTTCTCTGCGAAAGAGGACAGTAAGTACAACTTTATGACTTTGCAAGGGTTGACTATAATTTTATGTTATGTCATTGGTATACACCAGGTTTTACTATGTGATTTCTTATTCATAATTTCCATTGCCTTTATCTTCAGTGACAACTGTTTTAACTTTACTCTGTGGATTTATGGAAAAGACAAACTTTGAGAAAGATTTTTACTGTACTAAATGAAAGTGATTTGTTGTTATTTTACAGTGCCACGAGTTGACCTAGGACTTTGCATTTGATAGACAAGGGATACACACTGACCTACACTACAAGCCCTGTATAGAATGTTCTGTCTTGTTTTATAAATTGCGCCTATTTTGTTTTATTTTGAGATAGAGTCTCATCATGTAACCATGGCTTGTAGGCAGAAGTTTCTGTCCCACCCAGTCCTACAGCTACCCAGTTCCAAATAAACACACAGAGGCTTACATTAATTATAAACTATTTGGCCTATTGTTCAGGCTTATTACTAACCGCCTCTTACAATATAAATTAACCCATAATTCTTGTTTATGTTTAGCCACGTGGCTAGGTACCTTTTTTCGGTAAGGCATTCTCATCTGGCTTCCTCTGCTTCTGGATAATGACTATGTCTTTTCCTTGATTATTGGCCAATAAACATTTTATTAAACTAATGTTTTTTGGTTAAAAGTGTTTTTGTCATGGGCTTTTGCTTGTCTCTTGAGAAAGACCTTATAATTTGGTGGATAGGGAGAAGAAGAGGTTCTGAAAGGACTTGAAGAGGGAAAGAATTTGGTCAAAATATATTTAAATTTAAAAATTGTTCTAAATATTACAATATACTAAAAATAAAATAAAATTTCCAATAAGATGTGTCTGTATTATTTACTTCAAAATGCTTAATTTAAATCTAAATTTAATTTAGATTAGACAGAAATTAGATAGAAATTAGACAGGCCCTAATTGAAAGGTAATGTCTAACACACGGATACATACATACACTTATGTGTGTATATGTATATCTCCAATTTATTTTTGTTTGTATTATACACAAGTACATGAAAATATATGATTGTGTACATGTGATCACTTGTATGTAGGAGTGTGCTTACCCATTTATGTGCTTGTGGAATCAAGAAGCCAATGACAAGTGCCTTTCCCATTTCCTTCTACATTATTTTTTAAGACATGTTTTCTCACTGGATATAGAGCTCAATGATTGGTTAGTTTGGTAATCCCTGTGATCTATTTACTTTCATCTCCTCATTACTGAGTTACTGAAATGTCTTTCTGTATTTGGCTTTTACATGGACTCTGGAGATACAAACTCAGATATTGGAAAGCAAGCACTCTACCCATGGACCATCTTCCTGACCCTATCCAGTAATAAAAGATGAAAACAGCTGAAATACTGTCAGAAAACGAGGAATCATTATAGACAACTACAATACAAGGTTCTAGTTTCAATTCTTGATACAAGGGACAATGTGTGTGACTTTAGTATGAAAATTAGATTCGTTAATAGTAGCATATAATTAGTTTCTGGTCCAGATCATTGTACTGTGGCTTTCAAAGATGATAACATTAGGAAAAACAGTACAGGAAATATAGAAATTCATTGGGATGTTTTATGAATTGGAAAATTAATCAAAAGGTATTTGAAAACAAAAGTATATCTTACTCCCTTCTTTGAATTGTAACTCTAATCATCATCTACTCAGTAAATCCACCCCAAAAGTAAATCTTGTATGTTACTTTACTCTAATTTTGCCTCCATTTATCATAATTGTTTTTATTGTGGGAGCATGCTACCAGGCTGGGACTGAGCCTGTCTTTGACTTAAATGGTTTTATACTTAGTAGCATTCCACATAGCTTCCCACTTTCCATGCACTTGCCTGCAGCATGTGCTATGTGTTCTACTGCTGGAAAAAAAATCTGGTTATGTTGAATTCACTTGACCCCATTGCTTACCTGTGAATATGACCAAATCCTTTATGGGTTAATTAAAATATTTTCTTTTTAAAAATAAAAAAGTATATCTTAAAGAGAGAATGAATAAAGTATGGTAACTTAAGTAAGAAATTAGATTTTATAACCTATGTTTATATTTCATAGTTATATTTTAATCTAATTAATTTTCATTATTATCATTTTCTTTTATGACCTCCTATATACCAATCTTTGTTCACATGTAAGATAGCCCAGTGATGAGCACGTGATGCAGAAGAAAAGGAAAAATAAATGACATGGAAAAGAAAGGAACAAAATCTGTGGAGAAATAGCAATGCAGACATGAGCAATCCATTATTTGAAGAACTAGAAGAGCATCCTTGGCGAGAAGTCCCACCTCCCAGACATCAGGGCAGGATATGTTCCTGCTGAGCCACCGTAGGCTTTCAGCTGGGCAGTCGACTTTTAGCTCAGTGGTACCTCCAACTTCCTTATTCATCTCCAGGCTCTATTCGTTATCTCTCACAGTATTTGTGATTTTCTTAAAAAGGGGAGCACAATAATATTTATGAGAGGACTGATTTTGTAAAAACAAATGTGAGTCTGAACATAAAAATATTTTCTGGCTAAAATTGATAGCTATCTGCTCCTGTGTGAATGAATGAGAACTTGATTTCATTAATGGAGAGTTGATTGACAGCAAAGGCTAGGAACAGGTCTAAAATCATTTGCTTTTGACAATATACCCTGAAAATTATGCCTTTTTTTATAATAATTGAATTTCAGGTGAATGAAATGTTAATAAAGAAATGCTCTTTATACAGATGAAAAGTTAAGAGCATTACATGCCTTTGACCAAAAACATAAACATAAAAGGTCATAAACTTGAAATATTTCCCCAAACTTTAGAGACCTTAAGATTTTGGGGAACTATTCTGAAGGCTAGGCTTCTAAAAGCTTAATTTTAGATTTCTGTAAACCTCTATTGCATAAATTATTACTGAAATACATTAACTTTTATGTGGTATCATTCTTCTTTTAACTCCTTAATATTTTATCTTGATATCTCATTACATATTAAATTTGAAATAGCAGGAAATTCCCCAAGTTATTAGAATTAAGTAGAGAGCCAGCACAAGGAGGGTAGGAATTATGAAATCTCTCAATTTAAATTAAACCAGTAGTGCCAAAACATCTGCCCTTGCCATTAATCGACCTGTATTCTTTCTATTACAAGGTCTTCTCATTAAAATAGAAATACTACCTCTGCCTTTCCCTGAATATCTATCCATTTTTCAGTGATGACTGGTATTTAAATGTGCAATTATCTCTAAGCCCAAATGGATTGGACAAGTGACTGCCTAGTGGGTTTTGAAGAGTTATGGGAAAACTTGTCTCCTAAATAATACCTATAGTCAACAAATGCCGCATTAGCATATTTGTTAACATAAAATAAAATGAGGGATATGAGGCTTTATGCCAGGATTCACCCTTACAGTCTACCAGCTGAAGACCACTGTACAGTTTTCTCCCTGAGCGTAGCAATGCTATGAACTAAAACTTGTTGATTACAGAGAAGCAGCATTTCTCAACATCTTTGACTGATGAGCATCAGGCTTTGCCAGCACTTTTTCCTCTCTAAAAGGAGAAAGATAGAGAGAAAGAGTTCAGAGAGAGTGAATATAAGTCTAAGTTAAACTTTAATACATTTGGGCTATGCCTGTTTTTATACAAAAAGGATTAGTGAGAAAAAAAGTACACTATGCTGGATTTTAACATAAGACATATTGTACCTCATTCAGCGACTTCAGTGTAAGTATGGTCTATAACAACCATATTATTCTCTAGCTATCATTGTGAGATAGAGATTATGATAGAACACAATTATGTTGGTTCAGTACAATATTATAGAGAACATGTTCAAACAACTTACAGCCAGTCTGCCAATGACAGATTAAACAGAAAGCGAGAAACACTAGGAAACTAACATATGATTCTATTCCCGAGTTAGAAATCAACTGCATATGTGCCTGGGCTAGTAAATTTCCTCTTGTGACTCTCAGTTTGTTACTTGGTATTTGTCTTAGTTAGGGTTACCGTTGATGTGACAAAACACCATGACCAAAAGCAACTTAGAGAGGAAAGGTTTTAGTTGTCATATGTATCCTGAGTCAGAGTTTGCTGAAAAAAAAACAAGGCAGGAACTCAAAATGGGCAGAAGCTGTTGCAGATGACAGAGAATAGGGCTGCTTAGGAGCTTGCTCCACATGGTTTGCTTAGTCTGCTTTCTTATAGAACCAAGGACCTCCAGCCCAGGAATGGTATCACCCACAATGAGTGGTGCCCTCCAACATCAATCACTAATTAAGAAGGTACCCTACAGACCTGCCCTTAGCCTGATCTCTTGGAAGTATTTTCTCTGTTGAGGTTCCCTCCCCTCAGACTCTGGCTTCTGTCAAGTGGACATAAAACTAGTCATCACAGTACTACAATAAAGGGATGGTATTTGGCTAATTAAGATTTACTTTGTCGGTAGTAGCAAGGCTTAGTTTCCAAATATTGTGTAAGGATGGCAATATTAAAGCATAATTTTGCAAAAGAACACTGTGGCAAGCAGAAGGTAAGATCAACAGACTGAAAGTTTGCCTTCTCCTGTCTTAGACTGAAAGAGACTTGAGTGTTGAGATAAAGGTTTGTCTTCTAGGTGTGTTATGTGCTTCTGGCCTCTCTGAGAAGCATCATGGAGATGGTAAAGACCTTACTTAAATCTGTAGAAATGAATTCTCTATTCTAATGCTTCAGGGTAACTTGAATAGTATATTAGTCAAGCACTCCTTTATATCATAGCTAGTACAAAAATAAAAGGGAAAAAAGAAAAGAAAAAAAATCTCACCCAACTTATAACTGTTCCAGAATTTTCAGTGCCTGGCCCAGCTCATTTCAGGGTGGTTGTCAGTTCAGCGAGGAAAAGATTGCTAAGGCTGATGCTGTTGAAAACCTGTCTTCTTCATTTTGATGGCATCTCTGGTTTCCTTTTGCCTGTTCATTTCAACCCACTAGTGATATACACTCACTGGTTGGTTTTCAAACAAAAGCAAGAATTCTTAGTTTATTTCTGCCTGTCTCTCTTTTGAGAGGTAGCTGCCCACGGTGAGCAAGCATCACTGTGTGTTCTCTAAGGGCAAGAACATTATTCCTGTGGGCGAACATGCCATGGGCCAGCATTTGTGTACCTTAGACTTGCTTCATCAGTCCACCTAGCTCTGGGAAGATCTAACTTGGTAAGACATACTGTTCAGCCTAGTCATCGTTTGCATTCAGAAATGGAGAGTAAAGGGTATGGTTATTATTTGGATCCCTTCAGGAAGCATAACAATTGTAAATATACTTGACTCTTACATAAGGTCTCCATTTTTTTTTCTATTCTCCTCTGTAGAGAGATAGTAAGCTTAGTATTTCTAGGCCCAAGTGAATTTCAAATCATTCATGTTTCTGAATCAGAGCCTCTGGCAGTGGGAACATATTATGGAAAAGTCATTCAGGTGTAACAACACTGAGAGTTCTCTCCCACCAACTCTTGCCCTTGCTATTCAAAGTGTGCTCTGCCTTCTAGCAGCAACAAACCTCTCAGGAGTTTATTGGGAAGGTAACATCGGATTTGCATTTATACGAGGTTCTCAGGCATTTGTCTGCACATTAAAAATTGAGAAGCCTTTCACGGACAGTATTATCGCAACAGTCCTTGCCCAGCTGAAACCACTATGGCTCTCCTTCTTTTTCTTTGCTCTGTTTCTGAAACCTGTCATATAGCAGGGTACTCAATAAATATTTATTGACCAAATTAATCTAGTCTGTGTTGTGCTCAGTAGAAAGTGACAGCAGCTCGAGCATTTGGTCGTGATCCCCTGCATTTATCCTTTAATAAACATGACAAATAGAGGCAGCGGTTTCTGTTCTTGATAGATACTCAGAACAGCCATTGATCCAAAATTTCATTCAATGTGAGCTCTGGAGCATTTTCTGATTCAGATAATAACTGATAGCAAAAAAATTTCCAGGAAATGAAGTTGCTTACTTCATAATCATACCCCTTCCCACACTCCCACAAAATTCAGTGCACTTTCCTCAGATTCATGGTTTTTGATGTTATTCTACCAATCATTTACTGCCATTACTCTCTCTTTGAACGGTTCTTCATGATATAATATTTTCCATTTTCCTGCTTGTAATTCCTCATCTTTAGTTTATTGCAATATTTTCTTATCAATTCATTCTTTAGAAAAAAAATTCCCTTCTTTATACTCTACAGCTCCAATAATTAATTTCAGAATGACATTCTGGAGTCTCTACCATTTCTAACTAAATTAAGGACAATCCATTTGTGCTGGCTAGTTTTATGTCAACTTATGAAAAGCTGGGGTCATTTGGAAAGAAGGAACCTCAATTGAGAAAATGTCCCCACCAGAATGGCATGTGGGCAAGCCTGTGGCACATTTTCCTGATTGATACTTAATATGGAAGGGCCCTGATCACAGTAGGTTCTGCCTACCCTGCAATGGTGGTACTTAATGCTGTAAGAAAACAGAGCAAGCTATAAGGAGCAATCCTTGAGAAGCAAGTCAATAAACTTTGCTCTTCCATGGGCTCTGCCTCCAAGTTTTTGCCTTGAGTTCCAGCCCTGACTTCTTTTAGTGACTGACAGAGAGTCACCTGAGGGTTGTAAGTTGAGATAAACTCTGTCTTCACCAAACTGCTTTTCTTTCAGTCATGGTGTTTTATCACAGGAATAGAGATCCTAAGACACTATTATATAGTCCACCTGTAGTCATTTAATGTTAGAAAAAAACATGAAGAACATAATATTGCTGGTTAAACAGTCTAGAAAACTTAAAAGACACAGACCAAGTTTAATAACAGAATATTTTTAAAACTGGGGTCATTTTGCCATGTGAAAGAGAAATTGGTGACTACCCAGCAGGGTTATGAAACTTTCTCCTGTTACAGAAATTAATTTCATCAGTTTAGAAATAGAAACTTGAAAATTATATTTTTAGAAGAATACATTCTTTGAGTGAGTCTAAAGCATAACAGTGGCTATTATTCAGACACATATAATTTTGTAGTTAAGAATGTCATTATAGAACAGACTTAAAAGTCTAATTGTAGACAGTTATTTCTATTAGATAATCTTTCTTATATTAATCGGCTACCCAATGATGGGACAATGCAGTGCCTGAATTTCGTTAAAGATAGATAGATGGATGGATAGATAGATAGATAGATAGATAGATAGATAGATAGATAGATAGATAAAAAAAGGAAAAGAAGAACTGGAGAGATGCCTTCATGTTAAAGAGCATTTTCCTTGCAATCCCTAGAACTGGAGTTAAGATCCTATCACCCACAGCCAAAGGCAGGTACCCTGTATGTGCTGTAACTCCGGTTCCAAGAAAGTCGTAAGTCTCAGCTTAAAGGAGAGAACCTATCTCAATGAAAACCAGGGAGCTACAGATGAAGACATCTAATTCTGTCTGGTCTCTGTGCACGCACACACAGCAATATGTACAAATGTACTTACAGACAAGTGTACGTAAATAAATAAATACATCTTTAAAAAAACAGGGTAAAGATAGACACAGACAACTTAATGACCAATCACAGTCCAAAGTGATGCCCAAGTCAGTAGTTCACACACTGTACCTTTGTTCTGATCAGAAATAAAACTTTCATCAAAAAATTGGCTGAATTTACACAAGTCTAATGAAAATTATTTTGTAGGTTTTGGAGATAATTACATTGTTTTAGTATCTAAAAAGTTTGTCATTTGAAAACAAATTATTTTCAAGTTATATTATACAATTTTGAGTTTCTGTGACACATTATGCCCATTTCAACTATACATATAGCTATTTAAATACATATATGCATATATATTTAGATTGTCTGAAGACTGGCCTCAACCATCGCTTAGTCCCAGCACTTTGAACAGACATAAGTCTTGTAATGTCACCTTCATGTACTTCAAAGAGAGTATTCTCTGATTAAGGATTATGGTAACATCTTTCTATGAGTATAGCTATAGATATTTACAAGGCATTTGACAGCATGTTAATTTAGCTAAACAGTGCAACTAAATTACACCCTCCAAGGACCTATGACTTCTCCAGCCACGTATTTTTGACTGGTTTATAATGCCCATGCATGGATTCTCTCTTGTAAAACAGACTTCAAATCCAATGAGAGAGCAGTTGGTTACCTTCGTAACAGGCCTTCCACTATTGCACCCGCAGGCAAATTAGTCTTGAAGATTGGTTTTATTTTATCAATATTCAGCTATTCTCCCTCCTTTGTGGCATTCCTCTTCAAAGGTCCATTTCTACTTTCTTGGTATCTATAAGTGCTCCAAATTGAACACATAAAACTAAAGACTCAAAGCTGAAATCCACATATGAGAGATATTAACTGCCACAGTTTTTTGTTGAAGAAACGAAGATGCATAAAACCACCCTAAAAGGTCTGACTTTTGTGCTCCTTCTGCGGTGTTGCATTCTGAGCAATACTACCTAAGTTGGCCTTCTCTTGGCATTTATTGTATAAATATCAGACTATTTGAAAGGTATTTAAGGCACATTCCATAGCTTGCATTTTATTTATTTATTTTCCTCAATTAGTACATAAAATAGGCAAAATAACTATTACATGGAGCAGGTATCCCCTCCATAAAAAAATTAATTAGATTTTATGGCTATTTCTGCTACTAAATGAACTGTGGAGTTGGGTGAAATGAGAGTGGAAAAGCTTTGCTCTTGGGAAAAGCTTACCTGAGAGATCCTTTTCATCTTTCTTTCAGGAATGCTTTTAATAGGCTACTCAGCCAACACCAAGGAGAGAAGTCTGCAGCGAAATATGTTTACTCATGAAAAACACGGTCTCCTAGCTGAATGTGTGACTTCTGCTTATGTCGGAAGACACCTTCATGGAAACAAGAGATACCTTCCCTGCCTCTTCCAATGGGACAGCCAGTTCACTGTAATCATGATCTGCTGGGAAGGTAAGGTAATAATAAATTTGGCCATCGCTGCTAGTGCTTGGCAAACAGCTAGAATTAGGCTTTGAAATTGCAGGCAATTCAGAGCAGAGATGCGACCAGTTTCTTAGACAACTAGACCATTGTTGCTCTACACCCCTAGTCTTGTCTTGTTTGTATTTTTATTGCTGATATTTGAGTTGTTGAGATCCATCCTTTTTAATCAACATCTTTATTATTAGGAAAAATTGGACCCAGTTAAATCTTGTTCTTTTCATTCCAAATATTTTTAACATCTATCCACTTCACCCAGCCTACCTAGTGTCAGAAAATCAGCAACTTATAGATTTCTGAGAAAGGCGTATTTGATTGAAAATAACCTTATAGGTACAGATCCCAACACTTATGCCTAAGAAATGAACGTACCTTAAAAAAGCATGAGTTAATTATCACGAAGTTTATTAATTTTATAATTGTGATAATTGAAAAGAAATTCAATTAGTGTGACTCAATTGAAACCAACTGTTCCTAAGCCAGCTGATCCTCATGAGGTAAACAGTAAGGTGTCTCTAGTCACCGATTCATCATTTGTGAGACCCCTTTACAGGATATTCCGAAGAGCATACTCTTCTTCCTCCTAGACTCACTGAAAAAACATCAATAACTTTGCCAATGCTTTTCTCTTTCTCCTGCTCCTGACCATAACTTCACCTGACTGGGGCCTTTCCTTTGTCTGTCGTCTGTGAGCACACCTCCACGCGTCTCTCTCCGGGACTTGGCTTCTTTCACTTGCTGCCCACGATGCTCATGATAAAATGTGACTTTCTGTTCTCAGCTTTCCTACATTTTCATGGTTACAACACACACACACACATACACACACACACACACACACACAGAGACAGAGACAGAGAGAGACAGAGAGACAGAGACAGAGAGAGAGAGACAGAGAGAGAGAGGGAGAGATTCTGTACTTGTCAACGTCTGTCTTTGAATTTGCAGCTGTATCTGCCTCCAGCTTCTAGATGCCCACTGAGGTGTTCTACTCCTCTGCTCTTTCTGAAGCACTGGGGAAGCCATTCCTCCTCCCCTGGTCCTTTTCTCTATTCCTAAATCTAGTAGTTGACCTAGAATAATATAAAAGTGCTAGCACTTTAGTCCTAGGAAAAAGTTGTCTCTATTAGTGAGGAAAAAAATGTAAGAAAACAATGGGAAGCTAGTGCCTAATAAAGAAAATTATTCACATATGAGCCAGGCCTGGAGGTGCAAATCTCTAGTCCCAGCACTCAGGAAGCATAACCAAGCAGATCTCTATGAGTTCAAGACCATAGAAAGTTCCTGGTCAGCCAGGGTTACACTGTAAAACCTTGTTTCAAAACAAACAAATGAACAAACAAGAGCAACAAAACAACCACATATGGTCTTGTGTATTGTAATATAAGCCACTTCCCAGGAATTAACTGGGAGTTTTCCAGTCCTATAGACCCAACAAATTAAGTTATTAGTTTGTAAAAATAACATTTCACTAAGAAACAGGAAAAATATTATATTACTCCATATACTGTTTTTATTCCTTGTTCTTAATTTGGGATTATTTATATTTTGCAATAAGTAATGTGCTATTCTTTTTAAATTATTAATAAAAGACTCAAGATGGTAATTATTTTCTTAGCTGAGACATTTTATTCATGTTGACTATTTCTTTAATTTTTCTATATTGACATTAAACTTCCTATGCAAATTATTTTTGGTTTTTCCTATTATAAGGCACAAAAGCCCACTGACACATAGAGTATTTCAGATCATATTCATAGTTTCGAGGTCAGGTAGAAAATAAATATTCAGCTAATACCTATTAGCTGGAGACTTAGAGTATGCTAATTCCAAATCCAACTTTTATTACTCAGATAAACTTAATTTTAGTCCATTGCATTAAGTGAGAATTATTTGAAATTGCAAGTGACCAGAAAATAGGCAAAGAAAGTCTTGCGCAATGCGAGGCAGAAGCATTTCTGCACAGCTGTTGAATGTACTCACAGTCACCCCAGTCCCAGCTGTGTTGCAAGCTCATGAGCTCATGGGCCCTTCTCAAGCACATGCTTTCAATGCACGCCTGCCATACAAAGGTGCAGCCAAAGAATTCCAACACTAGATGGCACTATTGGAAATTCATAGCTGGTGGCTTGAGTGGTTCCCTATGCTATAGTTGTTTGTTAAAAGTACGAAAGGTATGCAATTGTAATTGTTTTTCAATGTCACTTAAATATCAGTCAAAAGATATTTATTCATTTAGGTTTCCATGCTCTAGAATAACCATATAATTGCTTTCCCCGAGACTATTTAAACAAATAACATTAGTACTTAGACCATTTCTCATGCTTCTTTCTCCACACCACTCTCTCAACCTCAGTTTCCAAATAATCTCTCTCTCTCTCTCTCTCTCTCTCTCTCTCTCTCTCTCTCTCTCTCTCTCCCCCCCCCCCCGTCCTTGGATTGATTTCCAGGACCCCTCACAGAGGCCAGGAAACTGCTCTCCCACTGAGCCACACCTCAGCTTCTTCCCTTCGCTTTGAAGTCTCCCTCTCTGTTTTCCTGGTGTGCTTCCAAGGTTCATCTGACATAACTGTAGGAGCAGAGACGGAATGATTTTTCAGTTGAGGAAACTAAACTTTTTTTTGTCATTCTCTCATTTAGCACATTTTTCTCAGCCCACCCACCCCCCTCCCCTTTTTTTACTGCTCTGTTTCTCCCACTACTTAAACAGTCCAGTCAGAAGCTCTGGATGTGGTTGAATGTGGTTTCTAAGACTCACCTGCCTGGGCAGTTTACCAGCTTCAGTTGACAACACAATAGGACAATTGTTTAACAGACTTCACCACTGAGTAATGAACAGCTGTCTGTCTATTTGCTTTTGTAGCTGGTACCGAAATCCACTTCTCTAGAAATTTCAATTAGCTAAGACTGACAAACTATTTAAAAGGACCGTCTCTGGGAGTCTAGCTGTCACAGACTCCCCCAGTCTTCACATATTCCAGACTGCACACAGCAAAGAACACAAGGCAGTGGGGGTGGAGACAGGTTGAATATAAGGGGTAGGTTACCTGGATGGTGGATGGTAAAATTCTTCCATTGAAATCTATTTCTCTTCTATGAACATTGAGTGGCGGTGAACGATGACAAAATCCATTGTAAGTTGATGTAGTAAAATCAATTGTAAAATTAATTACACTCACATTCTCGCCTGGTGTTCTTTAGTTTCCACCTCGTGTTTCTGCTGTGTGCTTGTCAGAAGACTAACATCAAATACTCCATTCGTAGGTTCATGTATTCTTACATCTCATGGGGAAATCCTTTTTGTTTGCGCTAACACAGACAGCTAATTAGACTTAATCGAGATGGCAAGAGCTTAAACAGAGACCCTCTTTCCTTGAAAGTCCCTGTGAGTCTTAAGCACCAAACATTCCAAATCCCTAACAGTTTTACACTGTAAGACCTTGAAACCGTATGTTGTTTTGCTTTGTTAACACTGCTTTTTGATGTATATTCTAGGCTGCCCAAGCTGGCCTTGACTTCACCATTTAGGGGTGCATCCTGGCTCAAGCTGGCCTCAATCCTCTCCCCCAGACCTCCCATATCAACTGCAGATTCACAGGCATGAGTGACATGCTTGAGTTTCAGGCTTCATATCTTTTACTATATTTTTCCTTCTTTGCATGATATCTATAAAATATTGCATATAATTTAAATCACTGGCTATGAAAAAGTGATGCTGGCATCCACTGGCAAATTAGTATGTACAGAGCATGTCTTCACAGCTCTTGCTGCAAATTGCCTACATCTTTACAGAACCTTGAGCCTTAGGATCTCCAGTTTTGTATGGGACAAAAGTGAAATGGAGACAGTTAAGGACAAAGCAGTTGAAATGCAAGCGGTAACAACACTGTATTTCTTTCAAGTTAGATGAAGCTCTTTCACAAAGGAGATTTTAAATTCTGGTTAAAAATTTGGGCAGTGGTGACACATGCCTTTAAAGCCAGCATTTGGGAGGCAGAGGCAGGTGGATCTCTGTGAGTTCGAGGCCAACCTTGTCTACAAGAGCTAGATCCAGGAAGCTTAAAGAGGAAACCTTGTCTCAAAAAAAAAAAGACAATAAATAAATAAATAAATCAATCAATCAATCAATCAATCAATCAAACTTCTGGTTGAGTTGAAGATTGGAGAGAATACATACTTAATAAATAAAGAAGCAGCCAGTTTGATGTCCCAAGGCAGCATTTGGATAAACATATTCTGATCTCAGCCTATGGGAGCCCTTCTAACTCTCTAAGGGTTTAATCACAGTTAAAAATTAAAAATCTTTTATATGACCAAATACTCATAAATGCACATGGTATTAATAAAAATTATTTCATAACATTTGACCATAGATTACAATTTTTTCTTTTTGTTTCTTTTTTTTTTCAGGTTTATTGAAAACATTACAGAACAAATTCAAATGGCTCCACATGGTGTTTTGAAATTCATCCCAGCTGTAGGCTGAGTGACCCATAGGTTGGAGAGATTGCCAAAGTAACTTTGACATTTCTTTGGTGTCGAGATCTACCTCAATGATTTCCTGATCTTAGGCCATGACCTCAGGACCATAATTGTCTCTCCTCTTTCTCTTCCTCCTCTAGCTGGATAAAGCTACCTCTCACAGGACCTGTTTGAATCCGCTTCATCAGGTGTGAAATTAAGAAAACTTAACTACTGTTTATTGAATGTTTGTACTGGGTCCTAAACTATAGCAATTTCTCAGGCTATGTTATCTGGATCCCAATAATAACATGAGAAGGTGAATGTATTAATTTAATATTTCATATGAAGAAACAGAAGTTCAAAAGGCCATGTTACTGAACGTCACTGAGCAGAGCTAGTAATCAGGTGAAAGGACTCTTCAGAGACTGGTATTTTCTTTAATTTAATGGGACATGTTAATTGCATGAAGTAACAGGTTTCCTGGTGCTATGTTCATACGTGTATATGGCATACTTTGATCATGTCTAGACATCGATTACACTTTCTAATATGCTCCATACTTCCTCTGCCAACATTCCTAAGAATCCCCCTTTCACTCTCAAGCATCTTTCCTAAATTCTACACATAAGAGAAAGCACACAACATCCATTGTTCTTAGTCTGTCTTGTTTTGATTGACATGACGATCTCCAGTAACATCCATTTTCCACAAACAACATAATTTCTTTCTTAATTTTGAGCCAAAGTTACATTGTGTTTATATATATTTTTGTATATTCATGTTTCTATTAATAAAATTTTTTCCCCCATCCTATCCACTTACCAATCCTTCCTCTGTCCCCTCCTCCAACTTCTTCCCTTTCAAATTGAGGAGTTACTTTTATTATTATTATTATTATTATTATTAATTTTATTATTATTTATGTCTATATGTACATAAATGCATAAAAATATAAATACAACCAGGAGAGTTCACTTAATCCATTAGGTTTTAGTAAATATGATCTCAGGGGTGACCACCTTGTGTTAACTGGGCCTTGTCCCTAAGAGGCTCATTTTCCCTTGCTCAGTAGTCATTAGTTGCCTGTAGTTTTTTGTCTAGGGTTGGAACCAAGGGAAATGTCCTAGTCCTGTATAGCTTGTCTATTGATAGTGTTATTGTTCAGGTCTTGTTTAGACAGCCGTATCTTCCCTCTCATTCCTAGGAAGTACAATCTCACAACAGACTTCTTGATCCTTTGGCTACTGTAGCATTTCCTTCCCCTCCTCCATGACGTTCCCTGAGCCTTAGGTACTCCCATTGCGTTGTAAATACTTCTGTTGGTTCCCTTCATTATGATGAGCTGTGATCTTCTGCAGCGTCTCTGCTTGCTGTAAAGAGACGTTTATTTGTTGAAGAGTGAGTCTGTGAGTATAAAGGTAAGTTTTAGAATGCAGCCAGGTACTATGCCAGTCTTGAAAAGTGGCATGGTAGGTTCTTCTCTAAGATCCACGACCTTACTAGCCCTAGGTAGTTGGCTAAGTTTCTAGCACCAGGCATGACTTCCTATTGAGTGGGTTGTAAGCCCAATTAGACAGCTGCTGGTTGCCAGGAAAATATGATTGCCTCTATTGCCCATTTAAGAATACCTTGTCATGCTGATCATTGTTGTGTTTCATTGGCATCACAGCTGGATAGGACTATTGATGGCTTCCCTAACTTGGTGGTTTACATAGTGCTTTCCGATACTATGAAAGCTAGACACCGAGAAAGATCCATCTCTATTCTTCTGAGTCCTGTGTCTGACATTTCTAATGTCTTCAGCAAGAAGGACTTAACTTCAACTTCTGAGAGTCAACCAAGAACAACAGAAATAGCCTATTTTTGTATTGAGAGTCACTTGGACTGGCCAACAGGAAAAGGAATGTTTTCCATGCCTGGTACTGGAGACATTTTTTGGATAGGCTTTGGCTCTTATCCCAAGGGATGTAATATCATGCATGCATGAATGCATCCATCTATACATACACAGTTAGTATTATTTTAGGCAAATGTAAAC
Source organism: Microtus ochrogaster (assembly GCF_000317375.1). Lineage (NCBI taxonomy): Eukaryota > Metazoa > Chordata > Mammalia > Rodentia > Cricetidae > Microtus > Microtus ochrogaster. The sequence continues at coordinate 62,950,761 of NC_022012.1, forward strand.
TAATATGGTTTGTTCAGGCATGATCATGCTTGGTGCTATTTGTCCTTCATTCCTCCTTTTCTCATACACTGACCAGCCTCTACCCTCTCCAGCAAGAAAACCTACCTAGATTGAGTCTGTCACCTGCCTCTTGCGAGTAGTGCTTCAGTGAACATGGCGCACAAGTATGGTTACTGTAAGCTCACTTACTAAGCCACACTCCTCCCTTTCTAACGTCATTTTACATGGCCTTGTTTTTCATCCTGATATCTTTGTAAGTTGGGTGTTAGAACTGGAAAAACTACCATTACCCTTGTCACTATTGTGAAGCAAATTGAGATAGAGAAAAGAGGTTCCTTTTTTTTCTAGCTCTTAAAATATTCAAATATAGAGTATGTGTTTTATAAGCACAAGAATGGTTGAGCAAGACCAACTTGATAGTTAACAATTAAACTGATTTCCATAAGCTCAATAATGCTTTACTTAAGTGTGGGTGCTTGGAGAACACTGAAATCATTATGTCTTTCTACAGCTGGATACATTTCTTCAATGAGTCTTCATGTAAACAGTAATACCCACCCTACCTGTTTTATCTTGGCATTACTGCCAATGGAGAAACAAGAGTCGATCTGTATTGTTGTTTGGAAGGAAAGACCAGGACTCCACATTCAGGCTTTAAGAGACATGCCCCAACCTGACCAGGGATGACTGAAGTGCAGAGTAACCTAACACGTTGCAATGGGAATCTGGAATCACGCTCAGCTATTTGAGCATGATATGGGAACCAACATTTTCCTTCCCTTTAAGTTCTTCTCGGCATGACTAAACAAGCAATCTGGGTGTGGTTTGAGTGATGATTTCTGGATCTTGGAGCCAAGATAGAAAAAGATGCGGCACTGAAGCTTGGCTTGCTTGCCTGCATATAAAGGAATAAAGGAGAAGTGCCAAACCCATGGACTCTTGCAAAACAACACATTGTAAATGCCTACCTTATTTTAAGACCACCATTTGTAGGCTATGCCATCATGCCAATGCCAGCAATTTCCTAAATTGAGAACAGCTAAACTTTTCTCTGGAAGGTTATGGAAATTTACAATGGGGACTTAAAGTACATTTCTTTAGGTCTGAAAAAAAAAACTTATTTATTCTAAATATTTGTTTCAAGGGAAATTACTGGTGATAGTTGAATTTTCCTGTTTCCTATATATCTTTGCTTTGGGTAAAAGTTTGAAATTTTTAATCACAGAATTCTCTGTAGCCCTATTATTGGGAATGGGTAAGTTTTACATGTGGATGAGAAAGCATGTCAGTACTCCTTTCATGAGTTACCAATCCACAGGATGGCCCCGCCTTCTCCCCTTTCCTCTCAGTTTAAAAATGGAACTTGGCACCCTAGCAGAAAACAGCAACTACATTAAACTCCTTAAAAAGCTTTTCACATCGCTTGGATCAAAACTCTGCTTTTCACCAGCTGAGTACGTTGACTGTGGCTGGCATTAAATCAATCTATTTAACGCTGAAGTTTTTTTCCATAACACAAACCCAGCATGTACAGTTGTGGCTGAGTCTCCAGTCTTCCCTACTAAGGTCTCTTCAACCAAATCAGAGGGCACCTCATCCAGCAGTTCCTCAGTTTCAACATTCAGATAATATGCAGACACTAAGGGAAGGTTTTTAAAATGATATTTCTATTGGTTATGGACATTTGCCTTTTGAGCACACAAAGAATATGTACTACAGAATTTTGCCATCAACTAAGTGACCACACTTCTGATATCCACACTTCTAAGTCAGAAACATAGGTTAGCAACCTACCACAAACTTGAAATTTACTAGCTTTTTAAATATAAACCTGTTCACCAATTTCCATTTAATATTCATTAAAAAGTAACCTCAAAGAGAGTTATGTGACACTGGAGAAATAAGCCTATTTGTAACATCATTTAAACAAGTATTTACATGTGATTCCTGACCTAGAGGGTATTTTTTTTTCTAAGTAGGCTCTTTCATTTGAAGACAAGTAATTACTTTCCAAGATGAGCTTTAGCAGGGAGAATCTGCAAAGACATGTTTAGAGTGTTATTTTAATTGGCATTAAAAACCAGTTTTCTAATTGCAACAAGTCATTCTTCTATACAATAACTTCCTCTTTGTCTCTGACAGAGTGAACTCGATTTATCCAGTTCCTACCAGATAATTAAAAGTACAATTAAACATATGGTTCAAGGAGATCAAACAAGAAAAAGTGTCAAAGTCTTCATGCAATACACTTGGATCTTAGGAATAAACTGTAAGTTGCAGTCTTTCACTCACAAAATTTCCAAAGTCAATAAAATAATGTGTTATGGTTATATTCATCATGTTGATGAAAAACAGCAGACCACAATACAACTCACATTTTCCAAGATACAAACACACGTGAACAATTCCTGATTTGACAGTGGTTTTCAATATATTAGTTATATGACCTTGGCTAGTAATATAACTTCCATAAGCTTAATTTTCTCTTTTTGACAAGTGTAATTTATAATAAAGTCAGTCTATCAGATACATCTACTATATATAGCCCATGATATAATATTTTGGAAAGAAGGAAGTTTTCTAATTATTTGATAGATCAAACTTCTCATTTTAGAGACAAGAATAATGAAACTCAAAAATTTTAGTTAAAAACTGGAGCTTGGACCAAAGATTTGTAAGAGAATTGATAAAACAGAAGAATAATCTCAACTCTAAATTTATCAAAATGTACATAAATTTTAATTCAATAAATAATATACAGAATATATTATATAGTACAATTATTGATAAGCAGGAGGATATACTGGCAGCGCTGCCCCTTGAAGGAGTGACCAAGACTAACATATTTTCAGAATTAGGTTTTGGGTTACATGAACTTATAGCTATTCTTTCAGAGCTGTTACTAGCATGAATTAATTTCTGTTTATTTGAAATTAGTATGAACATGGTGTTTAAAGTTTTAACTCAAGCAATAAAACTAGCGAAAGAAATAGTCAATGCATTTAAAGTAAGAAATCAAATTATCCATTTTTGTGGATAGTGTTGTCCTATAAAAGCAAAGCAAAACAGAATAAAGAAAAAACAACCAACCAACAAACAAACAAAAAACAAACACTTAAGACCAGAAGATTCTTTGTGATAAACACTTACAGTGAAATAATAAAATACAAAATCCATATGCAAAAATTAGTTTTCCTTTGTACCAACAATAAACTTTACTAAGAAAAGAATAAGAAAAAACAATTCACTCACATAAGTTCAAAAAAAAATAAAAATAAGAACTGATGCGAAGACGCAGAGTGTAAAGGTGCTTTCTGGAAACCTGGGCAAGATTCCTGGATCCCATATTGGGCAAAAGAGAACCAACTGCCAAGAGCTATTCTCAGATTTCCACCCTGTGTCATCACACACACACACACACACACACACACACACACGCTAGCTAGCTAGCTAGCTATATAAAATTATAAAACACCAAAATGCCGGATAGTAAATATAACTTAAAATGTGAAAAACCTACACAACCTATACAATGAAGTCTTTACCACATTGAAAGACTGCTTATATGGGAAGTGAAAACATATCTGTAAAATTCTCATTATGCTTAAAGAAAACAGCTAACCTTGCAAAATTCATACATATGAGGATTTTCTTATTTTTCAAAAAAAAAAAAGTCCTAGTCTGCTTTATTGTCACTCTCAACAGACCAGCCATAATTTGAAAGAAAACTGATGCTGATTTATTATCCTCCATCCAAGTAAGGGAAAGGGGCTGCCTGATCCCTCCAGAAGCCCCAAGCATGGCTACTTTAGCATTGCTCCTGGCTAAAGCAGTGAAACTCTTGTCTTAAAAGGCCAGCTGGACAAGAGCAGACAGTGTGACCAGGGCTGATTGCCACTGACCAGAGAATATAGGAACTAGATGGGGACAAGTGACTGCAATGAAATAAAATATTGTTTATTTTAAAAGGCAGGTTCTAACCATGTAGTCCAGTCTGATTAAAACTCTGTGAAACTCTCTGTGTAGATCATAGAGGTCTTGACTTGATAATTCTCTACTAGTCGCCCAGGGTCTGAGGTTATAAGTATAGTCTATTATATCAAGCTTATGTGAGTTTTGTTTGCAATGTCTTGAATGCACAGTCTACTCTATTCCTCCATCAGGGGGCTACTGGCTTCTAGCAGAAAGTCCATGAAAGACAGTAATGATATGTATCCTGGTATCAAATCAAAAGTGGTTATCTCCTTTCTACTTCACTATGAGCAATTGATTAAAACTGCAAGGTTGTATTCACTTAACAAATACCTGCTTCTTAAGTGTTGTAGTGATTGTTTCAAGGAGCTTCGATTTTGTTATGAAAGCTATACAATCATTAAAGGATTATAAGCAATGAAGTAGTTAAATAAAATATACCTGTAGGCATAGTGCCATAGAGATTGGATCTCCAAGAATAAGTAGAACTTGGTGAGTTAAGACAAAGAAGAATGAAATGGGAATTAAGCAAATGTAGTTGAAAATGATTCAAAGGAAGGCATGGTGGTACTCTGGCCAAATGTTTGACAAAAAGTCAGAAGGTACAAGAACAAAATGTTAGCCAGTTGAATCTGTAATTTGTTCTAGGAGACTTTGAATGTAAGTCCATTCAATCACATATGAGCTAGAATACATAGAGAGTCATTGATGTGTTTTTACTTTATTATTAAGATAAATCATAGTAAGAAGTATGCTTTTCATTTTCTGAAATTATAATAAATTACATCATTTCCCCATCTCATCTTTCCCTCCAAACCCTCCCATATGCCACTCCTTGTTCTCTTTCAAATTCATGGCCTCTTTCATCACCAGTTGTTATTACAAGCATGTATGCATATGCATATACATAATACCTGATCAGTATGTATAATGTTTATTTTCATATGTTTTCAGGGATGATTATCTAGTATTGAATAATCAATTAGTGTGCTCTTCTCTGGGAAAAACAATTTCTCCTGATCTCAGCATAGTTGCCTGTAATTCTTCATGTTTGTTTTGAAGCTCTTATGCGCCTTCCTCAACCACGTTAGCATGCCTTCTAGTGTTATCCTTGTTAGTTTGTGTTTAAGCGTGTTTTATGGGTGTAGCTTCTGACATTCTTATGACACATAATATTACAGCAAACTCCCTTTATCCCTGTCTCTTACAATTTTTCTGCCCTGCTTCCCTTCCAATGATCCTTGAGCCTTAGGTGCAGGAGTTGGGTTGAAGATGTATCAGTTGGGACTGGATCTTACAAGTGTGCATTCTGCTTGTTTGTGGTTTTCTACACTGCTCTTGAGCCTTTGCAAATAGCAGTTTCCTTGATAAGAGGTGAGAACTATACTTATTTATGGGTATATAGACAAATATTTAGAATGTAGTTAAGGACTATACTGGTTTAGCGAAGTGGCAGAGGTAGCTATGCTCTCTTCAAGATCTAAATTAATAGTCTATGAAGATTAATGCCAGTTGTCTATAGGATTGCCCAGATCTACTTTTTCCATAGTTTAAAGTTATTATGTTGTTTTAAAATGAGAAAAAAGTAAGAGAAGTTTTACTATGAAGAAAACAATCCAAACCACTTACCTGTGATGAAAGTCCTGAGTTTCCTGTTGTTATTTAAGGACAATGAGACAATTGCCTACATGGACCCAAAGGCCATTGTATCTGCCCATTTTTTCATTACCCTGATGAAATACCTGAGGTAGTCACACCTCAGAATAAAAAAGAATTATTTTATTCCCATTCTGAGATGCTAAAAGTATAGACAACACGGTGCACATTCTGGTGAGCATTCCTTATTAGCAGCATCAGTTTATGATGCAGGACCAATAGGAGCGTTTGTAGGATCAAAAGATTACAGGTGGGTATCCAGAGAGACCTTGAGTTCTCATGTTCTGTTCCCAGGGTTCATATTGAATTTCCTACAGTTCTCCCCCTTGATTCCAACTCTGACATACTCAACCTCCCAAAATTGCCATGCTGGATTCTTCCAGCAGGTAATCTGCCAGGAGCCAGTCCTGACAATGACAGTTGACAGGTCCCGAGAAGATGGAAGGAGAGTCAAGCATGAATGGTCGGGAGAATCTTGTAGTCTGGCTGACTAGCAGTCAGAATGTTTCTTTATTTATATATAATTCAATAAGAGCAGGGATCAATTCACATTATTCCAAAGCAGAGATCATATCATTTTTATGTTTAGATGTGTTTCCCTACCTCTTGTGTATCTTTTAGTCGTCATTGATAAACCATAACAGAACAGAGTTATCTTTTATAATAATTTTCCCTCATTAAATCATCCTTGATAAGAAGTATTGTAGCATGAGGGGCCACTTGTTTGTCCTAGCCACCTGGCTAGCTTAAACCCAAAATAATCACACAGAAACCAAATTAATTAAATCACTGCTTGGCCCATTAGCTCTAGTTTCTTATTGGCTAACCTCTTACATATTTATTTCACCCATCTCCATTAATTTGTGTATCAACATGACATCGTGGCCCACCAACAAAGTTTCAGCACATCTGTCTCCAGCAGCGAATCAATGGCATCTCTCTCTCCACCTTCCTTCTCCTAGCATTCAGTCCAGTTTTCCCCACCTACCTAAGTTCTGTCCTATCAACAGGCCAAGGCAGTTTCTTTATTCATTAACCAATAAAAGCAACACATAGACAGAAGGAGCTCCCACATCATGTTGTACCCATTTTACCCGTTAACTCCATAACCCAAATTTAAGACTCTAGAGGCATACAACAGTCTGTTCTCAGGCTAGTAGCTTTTGTGGCTACAAGGACACTAGATCAAAACAAAATCTCCATGCCAGCCGGGGGCAGACTGACATGTCCTCAGCAGTGTATCATTAACTCTTAATGGTCAGAGTGCCCAAGAAAAACCCCCAGGCCAAAGCTTCTGCAGTTATTATTCAAATTCTGGTAATAATATAATGTTTATATTTTATATATTTATAAAATGTGTTTATATGTCTAATCCCAGCATACTGTTACTCCTTGGTCACATGATACCGTATTAGCTCTGCATGTGCTAACTTGTCTAAGAAAGGGAGGCCCTGACAACTTATTCTTTTATCATCTTTTTACAATATGTTTTATATATCAATATAATTCTCCACGCAGGGCAGTGGGAATTTCAGCTAATCTAACTTTTTTGCTGTATATAACATGCGATTGTCTGAGTGTGTAGTGGGAAGAAGCTTGCAATCAGATGTGTGGCCAAATCTAACCCACAGAATCTTGTTGACCCTTTTAAGTTTCTTTTGATTATCTTGTTCCTGAGTAAGTACATGGACAGATGTCTCAAGAATACTTCATAGCTTCACGAAGAGACCTTTCGCTTTTTTATATGTGTTTCAACCTCCAAGGTGCAAGGAAGACCTCCATGCAGATAAGGATATCTCCCTAAGGGCAGAAGGGGTAACATGTTCAGGACTTTCCAGGAAAAGTTTGGAAGCAGTACTACTGGTAGAAGGCATAAATTATTCATAGGAATTTTTCCATCACTCCAATATCTCCATATTGTACAAATATTAAAAGTCCCCCAAGTATGGAACAGGTGGAGATAAAAACCAAAGTTGGCACAGCGGCTATCATGTGGCTCAGCTTTGCTGGATCTTTGTCAAGCAACTGTGCTGATCTTATGACTTTTGTTATTCTCATCCAATATGGCATGAACGAAAGCAGTAAAATAGTGGTTGCCATATGAGGACAAATGAGAGCAAGAAGCCTGAAATAATCAAATGTTTCAATCTTGGAAAAAATATAAAATACAAATATATCAGTCTCAGAAAAATTTAAAGGATGTGAACTACATACTGGAAAGACTTGTTGTCACACATATCAAAACCAATAATTGAAGGCTCTTCCAAAGCTTTATTATTGTTTGAGTTCAGGGTTTTGTTTTGGTTGTTCCTGCTGTGTAGCACTGGCTGCTCCGGAACTTGCTATGTGAACCAGACTAGCCTCAAACTCCCAGAGATCCACTTTCTTTTGTCATCAAAGTGCTAGTATTAAAGGCATGAGACACCATGTCCTCTTCTGAAACTTTAAAAGGCAAGATTTGAGAAGTGAGAAAAGGGGTAGTTTTATGCACAGATGGCCCTATGCTCTTATAGTTGCACAATTCACACTGATAGCAGCTTGAAGTATGCTAAATAAATTTGTGTACTTCTCAGAACCACAATGGACTGTACATCAGAACTAGGAGGTGTTTGTGGGGTTTGGTTTTGTTTATTCCAACAGGGAAGCATTTTTCTTAGAATCACTGTTAGTTTAAAGAACAGAATAAAGCACAATCACATGAGAAGAGAAAAAATTATTTCATGCTTGTCATGTTCTAGAAATTCAACTGGGTGGTTTTATAGGTATTTCATTCATGGGTCACAGGAACTCTCATAAATGGGAAACATGAAAGACAGTAAATACAGTTGCATGATATCTATTGATATTAATATTCTTCTTATACATTTTTAATTGAAGTATATATTCAACAGATGATTTTTGAGTCTCTACGAAGTATCTTATAATAGGAACACACTAGAGAGCAGGCAACTCTCTCTCTGACACTGTAGAGGTAGTAGGTAGAAAACTATACCTATACTCAAATGTGGGCTAGAGAAAATGGCATGAAATAGCAGAAAGCAGCATGAGGCCAATGACTAGATTAAGAATGCAATGCATGGACTTCTATAAAAGGAGAGGCAAGCAAATCCTCTGAGAGTGGTAGCATTTTCAAAATCTGAGTGAAATGAAGAAGTGAGACCCAGCACTCTGCCAAACTGCATTCCGAGCAGATGGATGGAACACAACGCGCAAAATCCAGGAGGCAACAGGGAGCTTGGTGCCTTCAAGAAATAAAATGGAGGTGTCTAAAAGGGGGGAGGGGCAGAGTTTGTAAGCAAAAATTTCTACAGAGTCAGCATTCTACTGGCAGTTAAACCAAGATATTCAAATGTTTAAAATATAAACATGCTGGAAAATAGAAGGGCAAAGTCTGTAGAGGCTGATGACAGAGGCTTTCAGGAAGGAGGCAGAAACAATCACATCAAATATACATAAAAGAGAGAATGAAGACCCAGGGACCACTGAATAGTTTAACATGGAAACAGGAACTTAGGTAATTTTCCAGATGTCCAATAGAATCTATATTTTTTAGCAATAATGATATACAATTGAGTGTCTAAGGAAAAAGAAAGAAATAGATTTTGTGTAATACAAATATCTTTGAAAAGTAAGTCGAAATTGACTGTGAACTTTAATGAATAAAATTATAAAATTTAAAAAAAAAGGAGAATGAGGATACCCCATACTTTAGACACAGGGATTGAAGGATTGAATGGAATCTGACCTGAATCCACCCCCCCATAAGGACTAGCTTTTATAGCATTAGAATGTCCTGTGAAAGCTACCTAGGTTCTACTCAGCTGTAATGCCTATCAACAACAGTGTTAATCAGGAAGGCAAGATATCCCTGAAGGTGGTGGTGATTGGGAGCTGTCTCATTGGACTTAAGACCCACTAACTAGGGAGAAAATCATGTGTGGTGATGGAAACCTCATCATAGTTGCACAGCTAGTGAAACTATGGATCTTAGAAGAGAACCTAAACCACCACTTTACCAGATCATCACAATTCTGTACTTTATTCTAAATATGCATCTTTCTATCCATAGATATATGTAGCTTTCACTTCTCATCAATGACTCTTCTCTTTGCAGCACATGGAGACCACGATAGAAAGCCACAGGTGCTCAAAATGCAGCGAACCACTGATCAGCAGTGACCATTCCCAACAGATAAATCTATAACACAATTCTTATCCCTAAGGCTCAAAGAACATTGTGGAAGAGGCAAAAGAAAGATTGTAAGAGCCAGAAGACCAGGGAATCTGCTAGGAGAATGCATCTTCTGGCTATGACAGGAAAACTACATTCACACTACCTCAACAATACATCTGTCTGACAAAGACCTGAACAAGGAGGAAAGATCTTCCCAAACTTAACTATAAATATGGAGAGATTTTTTTAAATCCTTTTTACCTTTTTAATTTTATCTCTTATAACAGCTAATACTATCATCCACAGTAGCTATTTTTATTTGCATCCTTGTATTAATTTAGCGAAAAGTATGAGTGAAGTTCTGGCATAGTGTATAATTATGATTTTATGATGATTTTAAATAGATAAAATTTACTGTTAATAACAATTTGTGCAACCAATTGTGGTGCAATACTATGCCTGGTGCAACAATAGACCTGAAAAAAATGTCTACTTACCCCAAATAGGAAAACCAGAGTTTAACTGGGTGAACCAATGAGTTTTAATGGGTTAATTACGGGAATATGAGTGAGAGGTTACTTATAGAAAAGACTCAAAGGTAGCTGCATCACCAAAAATGCACTCCAGCATTGCCGAGGCCTCAAAAGGCTGAAAACCTAGATGTCCCAGCGTAGAGGTAGCACAACGGATTGATTAGTGTCCTCTCCATGATGCTCAGTTTGTCTCTACTTTTTCCAGGCACTTAGCTAGTCTCTGCTGCTCGCAGGCATCTTGTCTGCTCCGAGAGTATGTCTCGGCAGTCCTTACTGCTTATATATGCTTGGGAAAAGGGGGCCCTATAGCAGTCAGCTTTAGGAGTCTCCTGAAGCTGTTTTGAAATGTTTAGCTCCTGAGCATAACAAACTTCCCTTTAGGGTGCAGTGTTTTGTTTCCCGAAGAATGTCCCTGGTTGTTGACCTCCTTTGACATTTTGTGTCTTAAAACGCTTCATTCCTATCTGGGGCTCCAATGTGGGTCTCTGTCTCTGTCTCCTTTCATCGCCTGATGAAGGTTAATATTCAGGAGGATGTCTATATGTTTGTCTTTGGATTCACCTTCTTATTTAGCTTCTCTAGGATTGTGAATTATAAGCTCAATGTCCTTTATTTATGGCTAGAAACCAAATATGAGTGAGTACATCCCATGTTCCTCTTTTTGGGTCTGGCTTACCTCACTCAGGATAGTGTTTTCTATTTCCATCCATTTGTATGCAGAATTCAAGAAGTCCTTGTTTTTTACTGCTGAGTAATACTCTAATATGTATATATTCCATACTTTCTTCATCCATTCCTAGATAGAAGGTTTTAATCCAGGAGGAAACTAAAACATAGTACCAATGACTGTCGAGTTTTATTTTTGTCACTGTATTATCTTAGAAGATTTCCTGGAATAAAATTGATATCGTCCCACAATGATGAGTTGCTCCATGCTGATGTAAGATTCATCTACACTCTTTTCATTGAAGTTTCATCCCAGCTAATAGAATTGTAAAACCCATCTGAGTTTTCTAGGAATGCTGCCTTGTGTGACAGAGAAGGAGGAATCTGACTACACCTTGGATAAAAATCTTTAAAGATATTTAATTTTATGTTTACCACATCCTTTGTTATATGTATTAATTCAACATTATCAATTATATTATACATTTGATCTCAGTTATCAAAAGACTATCAAATGGCCATTAATTCTGCTCATTTCACTTTTTTCAGTTCACTTATGTGATGGCATTTATTTATTCTGTCCTTATGGGTGACAGATTTATCTGTAACGAAAATTCATACCTCCTCTGAATACTGTTCACTTTGTCTATTTTTCTAATTTAAAATGTTCATCTTAGTCCAATTTATTTGTTTCAAGTGTAATTTTTTAGTAAGATGGATACATCAACTTTCTCTCTATTTCTTTAGGCTAAAGAATTTTAGTGCTCTGCATTAATAAATGAATCTTATTATCAGTAGATAATTGAATTCATTTGGTGTTAACAGGATTTTTATGTCTTTGCACTTATGTAGGGACTTCGGTCTAATATACTACTCACTGCATGGATAGAATTGCTGTAGTCTGCCGTTTGTTCTAGGCTTTGGGTCAGTTTCATTATTGGTAATGATGATTTCTTTCTTCTTTTTTAGTTCTATCTAGTTTCTACTTGCATTTTCCTCTCAGATATTCCCACTCCTGTTTTCCCTCTATTTAAATAATAGTGGTAGTGTGTGTGAGAGTGTGTGTGTACATGTGTGTATTTTTCTCTCTTCCTATACAATTCTTTATACATACATATACTTGACAGATCTACTGAAATAGGCTTCATTTTTCTTGGCAGAACCCTTTAATCTATGAGGCCAGTCAAATAACGAAATAGCCATTTGGATTTTACCTCACTAAGATACTCATAAGATACATAGAAAGGAGAATTTCATTTGTAGAACATTTAAAATTTGTCTCTCATAATTAAAGTATTAGCTTATAACATTCAGTAAGCAGTCCTAAGTAGTAATTAAATTAGTATATTATTTTTATATTATTTGGAAATCAGTCCTAAGTACTACGTAAATTAGTATATTAGTTTTGCTTTTCTGTTTGTTTGCTTTTGAGACACTGCCTTCCTTATGTAGCACAGGCTGGCCGTGAATTTGCAACAATCTTCTGCCATAGCCTCCCAATGATGCAGTGTTTTTTTTTTAATCAATGGGAACTTTTATGGCCCAATTGTGAATTATTCATAGACCATGAATACAACCATGACCATCAAAAGTGAACCTGGAGCAAGGGCTTCACATTTATTGTCTCATGTCAATGGAGATATAGTATGAACTCTACTGGGAGCATAAATAGTGAGATCAAGCTTTAGAAAAATTACTAGAGAGCAGAGAAAAATCAGAGAAAAGTGCGAAATTAAGGAGATATAAGAGAAACTTTTGAGACAGGAAATAGCTTCCAGGACAGAAAAAGTTGTTGAGTAACCTTTGTCTAACATTTTATAAGCAACAACAAAAAATAGTCACAAGCTGAGGAACCTCTTTTTAGATCGATCAGTTCTCTGAGATCTCATGGGCAAGACATAAAGAACCCACAGACTCTATGCTTGTCACCCTGGACCAACCTACTGATTTTTTCACCTTGGGCCTTTTTTCCTAACTGCCTACTGTGAACCTGTTTTCTTACCATATACTGAATTACAAACATAAGCCATCATAACCAGAAAATTACTGTACTATGAGTGTCAAAATATTGTGCGCTAAATTCCTTTTCTATGATGAATTTTCTTTACTTATTGAACTCAATGGATTTTTAAATATCATATCATTCCAGAATTTTACATTTTATCTAATTAAATAGCTGGCATTTTACTAGTTTATGGCTATTTTAAGTAAAATACACATTATAGTGATATGTTGCTTATGATCTAACAAATAAAGCTTGCCTGATGATCAGAGTGCAAAGCTAGCCACACTAGTCAGCCATACAGTCCAGGCAGTGGTGATACACACCTTTAATCCCAACAGCTGCGCTACTTAGCCATCGAGGCCAGGCGGTGGTGGTGCATGCCTTTAATCTCAGCAATAGAGAGGAATATAGGGTGGGACGAGAAGGGAACTCTCTATTCTCTTTTCAGTCTGAAGATTTTGTAGAGGTAGCAGCTTTCTAGTGGCTGGTTCCTTTGCTTCTCTGATCCTTCAACTTGAAAACCAACATCTGTCTTTGGGTTTTTATTATTTGTGCTCTAACACATAAAGAAAAAATGTAAACACACAATTCACAGAGCAAACATCCTAATATACAGCACCCAAGTCAAGAAATACTTGAGAACCCCAAAGCCTTCATCCCAAGCATGCTAACACCATTTCTTCAAAAAGACAGTACTTAAATTTCATCACAGTTGATTGAGTTATGCCTTGAAAACACTTTTATAAATTTATTCATGTGGTGTCTATTCCTCCACTTATTTTTATATATTATTTTTCTCAAATGTATTTTGCTTCTTGTATGCAGGAGACTCTATACTGTACTTTTTGCTTTGGCTATCTATGGAAGTCTACCTATGTCTCTCTAACTTCCCCTCAGTATGTTCAGCAATGTGTTTTTTTTTATTAGCTTTGAAGGAGTTCACCATTTAGAAAAGTAAGCAATATCATTTCCTTATAGTTTTTTTCCTTAAGACTTACTTATATTGTGTGTGTGCATGCATGCTTGCACATGCCAGCACACATACACTTGTATGCCAAAGTGTTTAGACTATTATCTTATTTGCCATTAAGTTTTTGTCCTTTTCTCTTTGAGTCACATTGTTACATAATCCAGGTACTCTTTTACTCAATCATATATGTTCAAGTATGTACTTCTACAACACTACTTCCTTCTCTTTCCCTGGTCTTTGGTAAAGGCTTTCAGGAACTTAGGAAAACATAAAATAACTCATGCCAATAGGAGACAAAATGCATATTGAGGCAAATTTAATAATGTATTTTTATAACATGACATACATAACATATATAAACACACAGCATTAAGTCTTTTTATCTACATATAGCAAATCAGATAACCTAGTGTGTTGAATTTATGGGGATAAATAAATGACAGAATATTCAGGAATATTTCAGAAATATATAGACACATAGAAGAAAAAAGCATGCAGTCTAGAAAGCTACTTTTCCAGTTCAAACTCTTGCTCAGTTTTGCTTCCATATGACTTTGGATGATTTCTAGATCTTTCTTAGATCAAGTTGCTAATGCACAGAACAAGATTACACAGTTATTTAGAGGTTTTTTTTGTTTTTTGTTTTTTTGTTTGTTTGTTTGTTTGTTTTTTTTTTTTTTTTTGGTTTTTAGAGACAGGGTTTTTCTGTAGGTTTGGATTCTGTCTGGAACAAGCTCTTGTAGACCAGGCTGGCCTTGAACTCACAGAGATCTGCTTGCCTCTGCCTCCCAAATTCTGGGACTAAGATCATTAACAGAATAGAAATTTAAAGTAAATTTTAGTACTTATTAAATGGCTAAGAATTGTCTGGTATTAGGAAGTAATACATTAAGGAAGAACAAAATGAATAATTACAAAATGTGCTAACTGAATCCTTAATATGTTCCAATACTCTAATGAATATTCTGCTTACTATCTCACTTGATCTTCAGAGAGATATTATAAGAATGAGCAATTAACTTAAAAATGAGACCATCAACTTTATTGTACTTTACAGAGAAAAAACATCTTAAAAAGTGCCAGCTACTTGTGAAAAGCCATTTGTGGGCAGAGCCTCAGTACCAGAATGAAGAATTTAAATATGATCCATGCATAAATTAAGGATTCACTAGAGATAATATTATGTTAATAAAAATATTTTAGGAGAATTTAATCTAGCAATGCTTTTCAGGATGAACAGAAGTATATAAAGGAGATATGAAAGACAGGACACCCTTTAAGTTGAGGAAGCTGAGCTTTAACTACAGCTCTGGGTTAGTGAGAATGTTTTGATAAACCTAAAAGTATTATATGCGATCTGAATGTTCTACCTTCCTACCTTGATCTACATAATTGGTGTGTGTGTGTGTGTGTGTGTGTGTGTGTGTGTGTGTGTGTGTGTCCATCTTCTGTAAAGTCATTGGTTACTGTCTTACACTTCTCAGGTTCCACCAACAAGATATCACAGACTGGATATATTAACGGGAATTATTTGTTCAAGACCAAGGGTGGCTGATTTGTTTGCTGGCAAAAGTCCTGTGAGTGTCTCCAGAGAGAGTCCTCACTACTGTGGTGCCCTAACATGGTGCAGTAAAAGTGTTCCGTTATGCTCCTTGTCTAGGGGTAGGAGTTGCAACAGACCTAGGATTTTCTATTTGCAGAAGAGAATTAAAGTGTTACTCTACATTATCTCATATAACTTTTCTGCTTCTTTACAATATAGCATTATGTATTTTCATACTTTGGAGAAGATAAGTTTCTTGAAGTCAAATACTAACTGAGGAATTCATTTAATCCTAGACTCATTAAGGTACAGATTACAGCAGACAAATGGATCCCTATATCCACCAAGAAGGAGGAGAACTGGAACGAATAACTAAGAAAAATAGCTCACAGTGACAACAGTATTAGCCATTTTCTTTAAGATCAGCAACTAACAAGAGCACAATGAGAAATCCAAGAGTAACCTATTCAGAACAGTGATATCAATGGTAGTGAAACAGTAAGAAATATTGGTATTTGAGGATACAGGGAAAACAACGTACCAACTCATTTTGAGTTAGAGGAATTACACTAGGTTGAGAGTCATTTAATTATTTTGTTTTTCCAACTGGTTGTGCCTCATAAAACTGCCTTTATAAATCTAATAACCTAAGGAAGTAGGTAGGTTTCAAACATCAGTAAGCCTTAGAATAATTTTTATTGATTTTTATTGAACACTACATTTTTCTCTGTTCCCCTCCTTGCCTTTCCCTTCCCCTTCAACCCTCTCCCAAGGTCCCCAAGCTCAAATTTACTCAAGAGGTCTTGTATTTTTCTACTTCCAATGTAGATTAGATCTACATAAGTCTCTATTGGGGTCCTCGTTGTTATCTAGGTTCTCTGGGATTGTGAATTGTAGGCTGGTTTTCTTTGCTTTATGTTTAAAAACCACTTATGAGTAAGTACATATGATAATTGTTTTCTGGGTCTGGGTTATCAAGTTAGATAAGTATAGATTAGATAAAGAACGTACAGTGAAATTTTTGTGTTCTGTATGCTTAATATGAGGATTGTCATTATTTCATGAAAGAATAATATTTATAATCATCTATGTCAGGCTTCCATTAATATAAAAAGGATATAATTTTGTACCTAAGAAGTGTATGTTAAGATTTTAAATAAACTTTACACCATGCATTGAGTTCTGAGCTATAAAAAGCCAATTATTTATTAAACTTTGTTGTTATTCCTAATCAATAATAAGCACTACAGATAAATTTGCCTATTCATTTCAATGTTATAATTTAACAATATGAAGAAGATACAGTTAGAATAATACACAATTTTCTTCACATAGATAACTAGATCAACATGAAAACAAAAACTTATAAAAAGTCTGCATGACAGTGGAAAATATTTCTTCATAAAAAATATTTTTTTTATCTCCCACTTTTCCTAACATGTACCCTTATTTGTTCTCTGTCAAATTCATGTCTCCTTTTTGTTTGTGTTTGTTTTTCACTTGCTTGTTTGTTTCCTGGGCTTCCCATCCCAGTTCAGATTAGCATGTTTATTGTGGTTGTCTGTCTTTGCTTGGCAGCTGGTTAGGCAGTAATATTGATGAAACATGATAGACATAACTTTTGACATTCCTAGGAGACAAAAATCTCACAGAAAACTCCATGTTCCTTTGACTTTTATGATTTTTTTTCTGCTCTTTCTTGTGCAAGGTCCTTAAGCTGTAAATTTTGGAACTGTAATTGTGTGTGTAGGGGTGTCACTTGGAATTGGGCTTCATGACTCTGTGTTTTGACTGATTATGGCTCTGTAATGATCTTAGATGCAAAGAGAAATTTCTTTGATGATTAGGGATGAGCACTATACTTTTTTGTGGATATACAGAAAAATATTTAGAATATAATTAGGGATTATTCCAGTTTAGTAAAGTGGCAGTTGTAGTTTTTCCTCCAAGATTCATGATTTTGCTAGTATACACCAGTGGCCTTTGAGTCTAAATTATATTCTAGTGAACCACTTGTACTACTAAATAACTCTGTCACTCGAAGTTCATTTAAACTTAGATTCTCATCAGATAATTTTGAATTATTAATTGCTGATGAGTGTATTCGGTTTCAGAAATGTCCTATGGGAAATATGTAAAAATAACTGCCAAGTAGAGAAATATTTAGTCCATGAAATGACACTATATAAGTCATTAGGCTTGGTTTCAAAATCTGTTGATATAGATTCTTCCATTACTGTTTTATAATAATTTTATAATATCACTCTTCAAAGTATATTAAAACACTGAATGTGAGAATGTACTGAGTCATCTGTGAAATTCTGTATACATATTTACACACACACATGCTTTCTGAACATGATCTTTACTCTGTTTCATGATGTTTTCAAAAAGGGTAATGGGATCGATAAAGTCAGAAATAACTTATGCCATACCCATGAGGTTTTCTACTAGTTCTTCAGTGTTCACATGTAAAGAAAAGCAAGGAATAGACAAGGCTTTTTATTGAAACTAATACAAAAATTGAAAATCTATTTTAAATGACCGTTGCCTAGACGACATTATAGTAAATAACACTGGGCTCTTAGCTGCCTAAGTCTGTCACATACCCCTCTTTTCACTTCTAATTCATATGAAGGCCATTTCAATCCTAGAGTTTCCTTCTTATTTTTAAGTAACCTACACAGGTTATCACCCGACAAGACAAGGTGATATCTTGTGTTCCTTTTACATCATAATTTTGCTAGATTGTTAGCCATTAGCTTGCTTTAACTCATCAAAATACCCAAGACCATTAACATCTTAATATATCAAATACGCAATGATTTTTTGGTAATGAAGTCATTAATAAGATGGCCTGGAAATTTTTACATCATAAAATGTCCCCACAAGTGAAAGAGGCCAAGTCAACAGGTTACAAATATCAATAAACAAGACTATATTTAGCAAATGAGATCTTAAGCACAAGTTCAGTATATCAAGCGCTTGTAATAAGGCACCCCTGATCAAAAACAGGCAGCACAAGCTGAGACAATTTATCATATTTTATGTAACTAAAGAAACTAGGATAAATATTTTGCTCAAGGGATTTGAGAGAAATGAATTAACGTTATGACTATAAGATGTATCCTGTTTCACAATAATGTGCTTTCTGATGCTAATTCCCTCATTTTCTTTGACATCATAATTTAATTTTTATATGCTTAAACAATTAGCAAATTTTTGTCTCATTCTCTCTCCCACTATGTATCCAGAATTAGATTAAATTTATTTATTATATTTTTGCTGTATGCATTGCATGCTTCAAAAGTATGTCTACATTTATAGTTAGAGAATAAATCTGTCATTGAGACTGGCAGCATTTAATAATATCAAAATAAATTCACAATTAAAATAAAAAATTTTTAATTTAGAAAAATTTAAATACACTATAGTTGATGATTTCCCTGAAATTAGGTCTCTGTTTTTACTAGCTACCTTATGTGTGTTTAAAAATGTCCCAGGGCTGGAGAGATGGCTCAAGTGGTTAAAAGCATTGCCTGCTCTTCCAAAGGTCCTGAGTTCAATTCCCAGCAACCACATGGTGGCTCACAACCATCTGTAATGAGCTCTGGTGCCCTCTTCTGGCCTGCAGACATACACACAGACAGAATATTGTATACATAATAAATAAATAAATAAATAAATATTTAAAAAAAAATGTCCCAGTGCTTCCTCTGTTACTCT
Source organism: Microtus ochrogaster (assembly GCF_000317375.1). Taxonomy (NCBI): domain Eukaryota; kingdom Metazoa; phylum Chordata; class Mammalia; order Rodentia; family Cricetidae; genus Microtus; species Microtus ochrogaster. The sequence goes on from NC_022012.1 coordinate 62,970,006, forward strand.
CCATTCGAACTTCCTCAAAACATATTGGGCTGTATATTGGGATAATACATTGCCTTCCCTTGAGGGTAACACACCATTAATCTGTCCTTTGTCTCATTGTCATCTAAAAGTACACAAGCAATAATGCAGTTTTAATTAACATCACAAAATTAATGACACCATGTGACCATTCCTATCTAAAGTTAATAGAAAAATGATCTAAAAGAGTTCATCTTAGTTTTTAATGTCTTGTTAAAATAAAAACAAATAGAAAACATGCAAATATCACCTGCCCCAAGTTCAGGAAATAACAGTGTATGTTGCCTGAAGCAGCTATGTTGTCTCAGAAGTCAAAAGCTTTATCCTTCAGGGTGCTGTACTCTTCAGGGAGTCAGAGCCTCTACTCCCCAGCTCAGGCAAACTCCCAAAGGTAGAAAATGACTCCTTATTAGCTGTTGGAAAAGAATAACATTCTCTTGCTTCCATTTATAAAATGGGAATAATACATACTTAAGATTGTTATAAATTTGAAAATAAATAATTCATGTAAAAGTACATTATCAACTATAAGGTACAATCAAATACATCATACTATTAGTGCCTAGTAGCTGACCATATTCAAAAAGAAAAGCTAGGTCAAGAGGAGACCGGAATAACAGAGAAAATTGAACTTTAAGAGCTAGATATTATCAGAGCTGGGGTGTGTGGCTCAGTGGTAGAGAAGCTGCATAGTTCTTATAGAGCTATGGGAACACAAATAAGCAAAATTAAATATTGTAGAAGCATTCTAAAATCATTCTTTTTTATAAATTCAACCTTTATCTAGTGTTAAATTAATCATACATCTTTGTGTTGTAACAGAAATTATATTTGAAACTAACATCAGACTTAGTTAAAGTAATTAAACATCCCAAAAATGTTTGTTTATCTACACCAATACAGAAGACTACTAAAATTACTTCTTCTTTCTGAAAGGACTTTAAGGACATGAATTTTAACTCTAAAAAAACCCTTAAAATATTTTTGGCAATATGTCATAGAAAAAAATATTCTCATCTTCCAAATGTTTTTTGAGTGTATATATATATAAAAAAAATCTGTGAGTTGACATTTTTTACAAGAAAACAACTTGTTATAAAAAGCAGTTTACTATAACAATGCTAAAGAATTTTATTCATTGTCTCAAGACTGAGATCATTTCTTGTCATTTTAAAATTTACTATAATTATAGCAAGGCTTCCTTTAGCATTTTTTAAATCTCTTGAAATGATATTCCCAAAATTTTGCATTGAATGATGAATATTTATTTTTTTCTGCTTTGACGCTCTATAGCACCCAGTTAATTAAACATACATTGACTACTTTTGTCCATAAAACAAATTAGATATGAAATCCTAATAAAACTTGTACTCCCCATACAGTGACTTTCAGGTCAAGCAATATTCTTTTAGATCTCGTGCCAGGATGGAAGGTCATTGTACTCCATTTAGAAAATGAATCATGGGATAAAAATATTAATTTATTTTGCTGAGTTAATACAATTTTTCAAAACAACATTTTGCATATAAAACTTTTTATATGGTGTCCTAAGACCATAAAATTACAAATTAGCTCAAATTTATATGTATAAAGTCAATTTTAACAATTTATATGCAGAGGGCAGAATAAATTGAAAAGAAAAAGAGGCCTCCCATAGTTTGTAAATTATTTTATAATCTTATTGATAAAGGAACTTTCAAAATATTCTTGTTAAGAAAGAAAGCATGCAGTTTAGAATACACTCTCTTTAGATGATGCCTTTTTGGGTGACTGAATTCAGACTATTGCTGTCATGATGTGGAATTTTAAAGTGCTCAAAAAGTGACCAAAAAAAAAAAAAACAACTTTACTACTGTTGTTCTCAGAGCCTCTGGTAAGTAGAAGAGACAGCCAGTTGCTTTGGAACATTCATGCATCTACTTTGCAGTCAAAAACCAAGAGGCAACGTGGATGCTATGCTATGATACAGTGAAAATTTTACAGTCCCTCATCAAGAACTGCTATTGCTGATGGCACATGATGAGTCTGGCACAACAATCTGTGGGCCTAACAAAGAAAGGGAACATGGGGAAATGTGTAGGGATATAGCTGGCATATATTTGAATAGAATTTACGTGTGTTCTGCCCAAAAAACAAAACGAGACAACACAGTTTTATGGTAAATATTTCTGTCAAAAGTAGATCAAACACCTGAGTACTACATTATTTGGCAAAATTTTTAATTTTGTTTTTTGCTCAGAAATTATCAAAGCTCAACATTTCCGTCATTGTTATTATTTCTCTGCTGTCAGAAAATACCTGATATAAAATGACTTAAGAACAGGAAAATTTTAATTGGCTCTTGATTTGAAGATACAGTCTATCATGGAGGGAAAGCATGGTAGCTGAAGGCTTCATAGCAACAGAAGCATCCACTGGCTTCATGATCATAATCCAAAAGACCAGGAAGCAGAGACAGTACACAAATACATATATATA